>NC_137057.1:902850-1047850 GCF_032717465.1 Coenobita brevimanus
CGAAGATGAAAGGGAAGGTGGAATCTATGTTTGGAAGTGTGGAATGGAAGATTGTTAAAGTTGATAGAGGAAGGGCAAGAGAAGGTGTGGCCTTGTTAGTGAGTCCGGAAGCGCACAGCAGTGTGTGATTGAATGGAAGTTGAGGTGTCATCGAGACTTGATGGGGGTGGAAGCGAAATTTTGAACGTGAGTTGTGGGTGCTTGTGAGTGTACATGAGCCTGGTAGGTGCTGGATGAACAAGAGAGGGGAGTTCTTCTGGAATGATGTTGATGAGTGTCTGCAGAGTTTTGGAGCGAATGTGAATGTGGTAATGATGGGAGATCTGAATGCTAGAGTGGGAAATGTAGCAGTTGAAGGCGTAGTTGGTATGCATGGTGTGCCTGGAAGAAATGAAAATGGGGAACGAATGATAGCGATGTGTGTTGAGCGAGAAAATGGTGATTGGGAATACGCTGTTTGAGAAGAAAGATATTTATAAGCATACATGGGTGAGACAGGAGTGGTGGAAGGGTTGTTGATAGAGCCTTGACTTGGACTATGTGGTTGTGTCTAGGAATGTAATAGGAAGATTGTTGGATGTGAGAGTTCTGAGAAGGGGAGGGGGTGGAGGTGCATGTCTGACCACTACCTGGTGGAGGGAAAGTTGAGAGTTGGTGGAAGAGATGGGTGAGAGCTAGGAGGGTTAGGTGTGGCAGGGAGGTTTTGAAAGTGAGTGAGTTGGATAAAAGAGAGAAAAAGAGTTAGAGTATCAGGAGAAATTGAAAGATAAGTGGAACGTGCAGTGAAAGATCGGGACTTAAATGGGTGGCAGCATGAGGAGTGATATGGCAGTTGTTTAAGAGTGCTGTGGTGGGGCATGGCAGAAGAAGTGTGTGGTGTGGAGACGTGTGGATGGTGGTGAAGAAAAGGAAGTGAATGGTGGTGCGAGGAAGCCAGAAGTATGGCTGTGGCTGAGAAGAGACGGGCATATGAAGTGTGGCTGCAGAGGAAGGATGAGATGTCATATGAAAGGTATAAGGAAAAGAGGAATAGAGCGAGAAGGGCTGTGCGTGATGCTAAAGTGGCAGCAGGATGAGAGGTGGGGTAGAAGGCTGACAGAGAATTTTCAACAGAATAAGAAAATGTTTTGGAAGGGAGGTAGAAAAGGGGTGCGAAAGGGAGAGTCTGGGAAGGAAGAACGAGTAAAAAGCAGAGGGATGTGGAAGGGATGTTAATTGAGATGGATGCAGGTAAGGAAGAGATGGGGGCAGAGTATTTTGAAAGATTGTTAAATGTAGAGGAGGAAAGGGTGGCTGAGATTATGGCGGATGGAAGGGTGCAAAGGAATAAATGTGCTGGGAGAGTTGAATGATTCTTTGAATCACGGAAGGAAGAAGTGGAGAAGGCAGTGGAAGTGATATGGAAAACAGGGAAAGCTGCAGGTATGGATGGGTGTGCTGTGGAATGCCTGAAGGGTGGTGGAGTGACTATTGTTGACTGGTTAGTAAGATTGTTGAATGTGTGCTTTGAGAAAGGTATGAAAGTGCCGTCTGACTGGGCAAGTGCTTGTGTGGTCCCAAGTTGTATAAAGGCAAGGGTGATAAGTATGAACGTACAAGTTTTAGGGGTATAAGTCTGTTGAGTGTTGTAGGTAAAGTGTATGGTAGAGTGTTAATTATGAGAGTTAGAGAGGGTACAGAGGGAGTGATTAGTGATGATAGCAGCGTGGCTTTAGGAGAGGAGGAGGGGATGCGTTGATCAGGTGTTTGCTGTGAGACAAGTGTGTGAAAAGTATTTTTCAAAGGTGCAAGGATGTGTTTTGGGCATTTATGGATTTAGAGAAAGAGTATGATAGAATTGATAGGGGAGTGGGGTCTCTTTGTGGACTGTTTTAAGATTGTATGGACTTGATGGTAGGTTACTAAAAGGGGTGAAAAGTTTTTATGTAAATAGTAGAGTGTGTGTAAGAGTGGGAAATGCTGTGAGTGATTGGTTTCCTGTGAGAGTGGGGCTTTCATGACAGGATGTGTGATGTCGCCTTGGTTGTTTAATATTCACATGGATGGTGTTGTAAGGGAGGTGAATGCAAGGGAAGTTTTAGGTGGTCTGAGTCTAGGTAAATGTTGATGGGGGAGAGTGGAATCTGAAGCAGCTGGTGTTTGCAGATGATACTGCACTGGTGACTGATTCAGAGTGAGAGAGATTGAGACAGTTGGTAGAGGAGTTTGGAAGGGTGTGTGAAAGGAGGAAATTGAAAGTAAATGAGAATAAGAGTAAAGTGATGAAATGTACGAGGTTGGATAAATGGTAGGGGGATGAATATAGTTTTGAATGGTGAGTTGCTTGAGGAGGTAGATTGTTTTAAATATCTAGGGTCACACAAGGTTGCTGTGGATGGAAGAATAGATGCAGAAGTGAAGTTTAGAATAAATGAAGTAGGAAAGGTGCTGGGAGTGAATGAAAAAAGTGTTTAAATGTCGTTCTCGCTTAGAATTGATGTGGTAAAGAGAAGGCTGTATGAGGGTGTTGTGGTACCAATCATTGCATTATATGGGGCTGAAAACATGGAATGTGGGTGTAGCAGAGAGAGAAAAAAGTTTGGAATGTAATGGGAGATGAGATGTCTGAGGAGTATGTGTGTGAGTGGGACGCGTATGGATCGAGTGCGCAAATAATGAAGTGCGAAGGAGAACTGGAGTTGTTCAGGAGATGGCTGGTAGGAGGTTGAGCAGAGGTGTTGCAATGGTTTGGGCATATGGAGAGAGAATGGATAATGAACAATTGGTGAAAAAGATAACTAGATCTCGTTGATGTGAGAGGTGTAAGGCTGAGAGGGAGACCACGAATAGGATGGATGGACAGTGTGAAGAGAGCGCTGGATGCGAGAGGGATGTCTGTTGAGCAAGGGGAAGAGTGGCTGTGCGTGACAGAAATAAATGGAGAGAAATTGTGGAATGACTAAGTGATGACGCAGCCCTGAGGGGGATATCTCTCCCGCATTTGGTCTGACTGGGGGCTAGTCAGGCTGTCAGGTGCGTGGTAAGGGGATGGGTCTGTTATGATGTGGCAGGGGTGTAAACCGGTTCTGCTGTCGGGCCCTGCATGTGATGTCACTGATTGCATTGTGCAGTTGACGCTTATGTGCGGTGTGCATGCGGTGAGGATCTGTCCGTTCTCCCCTTTGGGGCTAAGATGCGAATGAATGTGTTTGAATGGATGGGAGTAAATGGAGAGTGAGTCGTCCTGTCTCGGCTGCCTCCCTTTCCTTGGGGGAAGCAGCCTAGGTATATATATATATATATATATATATATATATATATATATATATATATATATATATATATATATATATATATATATATATATATATATATATATATATATATATATATATATATATATATATATATATATATATATATATATATATATATATACACTTCCTATATATATATATATATATATATATATATATATATATATATATAAATATATATATATATATATATATATATAATTTTGTGGCACCCCACAGGATGCATAGGACCCTGCACGAACTCTCTCCACCACATAATTGTCTCTTGCCATCTCCTTTTCCAGGTCCCACCAACACTCCTCTCCTGCTTCTTTTTTCATTGTCCTCAACCAGGTTTCCTATCGGCTCTGCCTCTACCTTTTCTTCCTCTAGCAGTCCACTCTGGAACATCCTGTATTAAACTACCTTCTTTTCTGTATATGTGCCCCAGCCACTTCCCATGCGAGACAGTATCATCATATTCATTAATCTGGTTACACTCTTGTAATATCCCTTACTTTTTCATTTGTAACTCTGTCTTGCCACTTCTTACCCCATTAGAATCCCTCTCAGTATTTTATTCTCAAATCCTAATACTTTCTGATCTGTTGCGAGATTATACTGTACCATGACTCATGCCCATAAATTAAAATTGGTCTAACCATGGACTTGTAAATTTTCACTTTAGTATGTACCGAGAGCATATTATTATTCCAAACAGATTTCAACATTCCAACAGCTTGCCAAGCCTGCTCTAATCCTCTCCTCAGTTTCATTGTTTAATGATCCATTAGATGAGTTACAATCGTTTCTAGGTATTTCTAAAGTTTTCTACATTCTTCACCACATTATTCCCAATTGCACAATCGATTTGGTTCTCCACGTTCTTATTAATAATTTCAGTCTTTCCACAATTTATTCAGCAAATCCCACTTTTTCTCCTTCCTCCACCACCCAATCAAGCACCCTCTGCATCTCGTAAATACTTCCGCAAATCAGCACAATATCATCAGCATAGTCCAAATCCACCAGCTTCTTATTTTCTTTCCAGTTAACTCCTGCACCTGTTCTCCTTACAACCTTTCTCATAACATAATCCATAACCAAAACAAACAGAACAATAGGGAAGAAGCCTGATGTGATAACGCTGATAATCCAGTAAGTTTGATGGTCCCCCATTATGTGGGATTTGAAACACATAATGGATAATAAATTAGTGTAATAGCATATCCGAGTATAAAGAAAGAAAATCATACCCATTTTACACTTGCTTTTGGCATGTATCATTTCACACCCTTGTCAAAGCACTTCTTCATGAGACACCAGCCCAAGAGGGGATGAGTAAAATCAAGTCACCAGCATTGGTTATTGCATTCAGAGTAACCTCTGGGCTGGTGGGAACAACGTTCCGGTTTGATTTGGTAGGCCCTGCGTCATCATGCCAAATATAGTTAGTCCACATTTCTTTTTTCTCATAAGCTTTGTCCCATTTACCGGATGATATCTAGTTTGCACGATGGTTTGTCCTGGGACCTCAAAGTGTTCAGTTAAATCCGATATCTGGTCTAGCAGGGTACAGTACACACACACACACAGACACAGGGAGTAGGATCCCAGTGCTACCTGGTGCGTCTCCGTGTGGCAGATAGGGGGAATGCCTTGCAGGTATACGAGCCTACCATCTTAGATGGTGTGGACCATGGGACCCCTACTGATATACAAGGATCTACCAAATACTGTATGTAGCACAAAAATTACATATTAACCCGTCGAAGTGTGCCAGTTGCCGTTTTGAAACAGTCTGACATAATGCCTCGGCCAGTGCCAGTAAAGCTGTTTTAAAATGGTCTAAAATATAAAAACTACACTGTGACCTCATTCTTTCAAGATTTGCAGGTAAAAATTGGCATGGGCATGTAAGGGTACCTGTTCCTCTACCATGCCCCAGGCCGTCAAGGCCATACACTCACTGGCTCCCCCCCTCACGCTTGCTCTGCCTCACTCTGCCTGTGTGCCTCACCCAGTGCTGTACATAGTGAAGGCATTTTGTAAATATTTTCATGTAAGTGTAAGTTGTTAATATTTTCTTCTAAGTGTAAGGACTATATAGTGAAGTCAAGTTGTAAATACCTTCTAGTAAGTGCCAGGACTGTACATAATGAAGCCAGGTTGTACCTATCTTCAAGTAAGTGTAATATAATGCATTCACAGTGAGAAAGACATGCAAATTGTGATAGATGTTGAAATAATAAGTATTCAGAAAAGTGTACTGAACATTGCTATACCTTCCCAGCATAAATACCTCAGTATACCCTACACAGAAAACGGCTTTCTCTCACTTACATGGTGAGTGTGAGAGAGCGGCTATTCCTGTAAACTAGTATGCAAGACTCAATAAAACTGATTTCCGAGCCTTGGTGAGCATTTTAACGGCAAAATTCGTTGTTTCCACATCAAAATTTATCATTATTGCCCCCCCAAAAAAGGTCGAAAAATGGCCGGCACTGGGGTTACCCATAGGACTAAAATTAGCCGGCACACGGTGGGTTAAAAGAAGGCATGTGACAGGGAGGTGAGAATATTTGCCACAACCCCCCATGTCAAACATGAATTCTGCTGTCACTGATTTTCCAAGCATTCCTGTTGGCTCATCGTTTACTTCTAAATTTCCAGCCACAATGCGTCCTGTGCTCATGGGCAGTATGCCACCGAAATGAGTTGGCATTATCTCGAAATATCAGAGCCCGGGACATTAAACAACCTGAAATCCAAGAAAATCTACATGTAAATATATAGATATTTTGACTGACCACAGTTTTCTATAACAAAGCTGACAATAATTTGGTATACAGAATGGTCCATAAAAAGAGAACTTGTAGGCTACTTTAACAAGATAATGTAAATTGAGAAACAGAAGTCTAAATTTGTAACTGTGGAGTGTACTTACAACAAAAACCCGAGATAATGAATATTAGTGTAAAGGACATCTAAGATATACATATTAAACATAATTATTTAATATTTGAGGACTATTTTACTCATTGTGGCATAATCATTTCTCTTCACTAATAAATCATCAGTGTTAGTCAAATTGTAATGTTACCTTGAATGTAATGTTCTCCCATATTCCTCTTTTACATGTTTTTCAGTTTGAATATAGCAACCTGAACATACTCGTTCTTCAGTTGGAAGCCGTCCCTTACCTCGCCTGTTCCAGAGTCCCTCTAATCGTGAGGGAATGAGCACTCATTCATCAGTGTGTCCATGACATTCGCTCATGTTCAGTTACCTTGGTTTTTGTTTTACAAATGCCATGTACATTCAGTTATGGATTCACAGCCTTATATGAGAGAAACCTACTATAATTCCTTGTTATAATCATTTGTTTAACATTTTCTAGGGCAATCTGAACATCATCAACGTCATACGATAACAAATCTTTTAGATAATGTGATGTATGGCAATTATTATCCAAAACGATGCGTATGGTGCAAGCTTGTGGGTTGTCCTTCATATTACTTCTGTTTTTTCACACATTTCTGATAAACTTGTGTTGCTTGGCTTTAATGAGGGTGTGTAAAGGAGGATACCCCAGCTCTAGTAGGCACATACCGTTACTTGCTGTCTTGCTGACACCTAATGTAAGAAGTCTCACAGAAGATTACAAATTAAAACCTTAATGTCTGAATTATAAATCATTAGTAGGGATGATTTTGGTCAAAGCAAGATTCACCGAAATGAAGAAAAATTTTTTCAGATTCAAGACAGCAAACCACCCATTTTACTAAAGAGGGAGGCAGAGTGAAAGAGTTAGTGGTTTAGGATTTCTAATTGACAGAAATTTGCAGAGAACATGGTTAAATTTAGAAGTATGTCAGACAGAACTGCATAGAGTATTATCAGAATATGTAAAAGATACACCAGGAAATTAATAGGAGTACAAGTGTAAGCACCCACATCTCAATGCACAGATGAAGAAATAGAAACATTCTATGACGACATCTTCTAGACTTTTGATGAGGAAAAAAAAAAAAAATAGATACACTATGTTCATGGTAGACTTCAATGCAAAAGTTGGCAATAATCTGGAGGAATTTCACCGAACCTAGTTCCGAGACATATACTAAGTTTTATTGCATTTTTTGATACATTGGACCCCACTAATGAAAATCTAAAAAGTGCACCCAGTTGCCACACTTGAGCATTTTGTTATATGGGCCGAAATCCAAAATGGCCACCCCTTAAAATGAAAAATTACAATATTTGATTTTTACTGTCACAAGTTTTACTAATATTACATTATTTAATTGCAGAATTATATCAAGAAATTCTAGGCATAACAAAGTATGTTGTATATGTGTAAACTGTGAAAAGAAAAATTACTCAGTTAATTATAATTGCTTAAAAAAGGCACCAAATGTGATTACCGTACCCTGTTAGACTATCACCAGGTATTACCACAATATTTCATTTTCTTAACAAACTATACAGGGAAAGGATGGAGAATTAGGTCTTTCTGTCAGTAAACATTTTCAAATATTTAACATGTCTATTCCAACAAACGTATTTAAACCATAATCTTTTTCACAACTAAAATGTTCATATCCTTTATATCAGAATGTTAGACCAATTACGCCCTTCAAAATTGATTAAAATGCTTTACATCAAAAATATATGTTGCTTGTAAATATAAAAACACTGATAAACTAAACACATTTACAAGTAATATATTAAGTGTCTGTCATTTTCATGTCCGTACTTTCCTCTATACATTCCTCTTTTTCAACTGACATTCTTGATTTACATTGAGAATTGTGGCAGTCAGTTCCATGGCAAGCACAAAACAGTGAGCAAGAAAGTTGTGCTGCAGCACAACTGCAACGGGCAGTTGAACATGGGGTGCGGGATTGACACCCACACTTGATTAGTTTTAGGATATCAAGTGGTGCAGGAGAAACATCAGGTGGCAAGCCAATTGGAACCAACATGTTTGCATCAGGATCCTTGGTCCACCCATAATGAAAAGGGTTCATTTCTGGTGGCTCTGGATCAAAGGAGCTTCTCCAAATTGCTGCCTGTAAATGGGCTCTGCAAACATGTTCTTCAAATGCTTGTGTTGTTGGTGGCAAAGCTTTTAGCTCTGGTGCTGTGGTGAGCCGAAGGTTGCCCATCTTTGATTGCCACACAGTATATCTTAAGATGTCATGTTGTTTTCACTTGGAAAGTCATAACATGCTACAATGAATTTTGTGGCTTCAGCAGTAACATCAGTCAGCTCTTCTTGTTGGCACCCTAATCTAGAAAGTGTCTTCCCACTCTTTATTGTCTTTGCCATTGCTCCTTTACCTATACCCCATAAATATGAAACACTGTCACATCCTGTAAGAACATGGGCAGGTAACAGACTGTTGAGAACATCTTGATTTTGCTCAACTGTTGCTTTGATATCTGCACTTGATCGTGAAGGGCTTGTTCCAACCATTACCATATTGCAGGCAAGATTTTCTTGCTTATAGAAGCGGCATAGCAGGACAAATATGTCTGTGTCATCAGCAACAATTCTAATGCTGTGTCTTCCTGACCTTGCCAAATGGACAGCTTGCTGTACCACAATAACATCAGCTTCCTCATGTGTAGTGCGCAAGTCAGGCCTGCTTCTTCTGATTCCATTACAAAGCTCTATTGGTATTGGTTCCTTACCTGTAATCACAAGGTGTTTGTCATTGTGAGGCAGTAGATCAGTGTGCTCACACAGATACTCACAAATGAGATTAATCACCTGGGATTTAATATGTGTAACAGATAAGCAGACCTTCTGTGGTGGCAGAGGTGTTGCCAATGACTGTCTGTGGCGTCTACTTGCTTCCTTCCCAGCTCTAGCTGCTCGTGTTGCCTCTTTTATGCCTCCACTGTGATATCTGTCAAAGACCAGATGTGTGTTTGCTGCTAAAATACACTGACATATGTACTGCACAAACTTTAGTATATAATCTTCTATGACACTTTTGCTTGGCCATTTGACAACCCAGAGAACTGCACACCCATCAAGTATTAAAGCATAAGCTGAGACCGTTCTGCGATCAGATACTTCCACTTGGATTTTGGCTTTCAGAGTGGCTTGAGAAGGTGACAGCCTCATATCACCTATCTTTTCTTGGAATATTGAGGGTGGAAATGCAGCCAGTTCATATGAGAGAACATCTCTCATGTTGATGTTCCTAGAGGTTTGAAGTCAAAGCACTCTTGAATAGATCAATCTGGTATCATACACAGATATACTGTCCACTTTAATATTTTCTTGAAGTTGACATGAGCACAACTGGTCTTGTGGGGTGGCTTGTGAAAACTCTGTGGCCATCCTTCCTCAAATGTTTTCATCATAGCTGCTCCCCAATTCAACAGCCCTGTCAACATTGACATGCTCTGCACATATCCTACCTGTAACCACATTCATAAGTCCAGGTGGATGGCACTCTCCTTTCAGTGGATCTATGCAGCTTTGAAGCTTCTCCCGAATTCTTGCTCTGTCTACTTCATCACTTGGTATCCTTGAAGGACCTTCTTCCTTATGGGCCATGACTGTGGATTGTGTGTTTCCATCAAGCATGAACACAATATCTTTTTTCAGCTGAGCGCAGATATGTAGTCCAAGAGCCCACCTTTTCAATGCTGCCGGTTGATGGGTTGAAAATGGTTAAAATAAAATGTTACAATGTGTAGTTTACAGGTGATCATTTTGTTTAGTGCATGTTCTGATAGGAAGTTAATATTCATCATCATCATCATCATCCGGACCTCCTTTCCCACCCAAGGGCAAGGTGAGGAGTAGCAATGTCCAGACAGCCCAAAATTGCCCCATCCAATGGGCCACGCTTCCATTCACTCATCATTCAAGCCCCCGGAATCCTGGCTCTATCGGATACGCCAGAAACATTCACCACGTTCTGTAGCTTCACATTATCGTATCCGACAGAGTCAATCCAGACGCTGCCACGTTAAAAAGGGGTGCCAAAAATCCCTGATCATGTACTTCTCCTCACAAAATTCATCCAACCAGCTCGATCTCCTGTCAGTTCCCTAGCCTCACCGACTTCCAAACCTCTCTTCCTCACACATTCATCCACCATATCTCTCCACCTTCTCCTTGGCCTACCTCGCCTCCTCCCTCCTTCGCATTCGCTCAGATATACCTTCACCACTCTATTGTTTTCCATTCTCTCCACATGACCATACCATCTCAGTACACTCTCTTCAATTCTGGTGTCCACCAGCTTCCTCACTCCGCATCTTTCACGAATCACATTATTTCGTATCCTATCCACCCTCTGTACTCCACATACATTCCTCAGCAGTCCCATCTCCACTGCTCTTACTCTTGACTTTTCATTTTCATGTCACACCATAGTCTCACATCCATATGTTAAAGTTGGCACTAACACTCCTTCATGTAAGTCTCGTGCAGCTGCAACACTCAAGCCTTTGTTTCTTATCAAGGTCTTCATAGCACGAGCTACTTTTCTTCCTTGTGTCACTCTACTTTCAACTTTTGCACATTTTCCTCTTCTTTCTATCACTGTACCCAGGTATTTGAACTCTCTCACCAATTCCAGTCCCTCTCCATTCACTGTTACATTGGACTGGGAGTGACCTTCTCTCTCAATAACCATCACTTTACTCTTTTCTACATTTACTCTCAAGGAACGATGCTTACAGACATCAACAAAACTCTGCACTAGCCTACCAAGTTCTTGTCCGGTACTTGCAAGCAGTACTGCATCATCAGCATACAACAAATTTGAGATATTCCTTCCATCACCACTCATTACCAATGCCATCCCTCTCTCCATTACTCGTGTTTTCACTTCTCATCACCCCAGCCATATATGCAGTGAACAACGATATATGAAGAAAAATACAAACTGAAAAAGATTAGCTAAACACGTTTTATCAGCATCATCATTCATGCAGGTGGCCATATTGGACTTTAGCCTCTATTTTGAAGCGCTCAAGTGTGCCAGCTGGGTGCACTTTTTTATTTTGATGGTTACATCCCAAAGTATCAGAAAATGCAATAAAACTTTGTATATGTCTCGGAACGAGGTTCACCCGAAAATGACCATTATGCCACCAGACTACAGATGAAAAAAATGGAGAAGCATTTATGGGAAACTTCGCAAAAGGGCAATAAGAAAGAGGAATGATAGGCAAGAAATGGTGGTAAACGTTGCTGAATGTTTAACATTAGAATAATGAACACATTTATTCACAAACGAAAAGGGAGACAATGACCCTGGAGAAACCCAAATTGTTAAACAAAGAATGAAATCGACCTCATAATGGCAGATAAAAACAACACGATCACTAATGTCACAATTATCAACAGAGTAAAAATAGGAAGTTGCCATAAAATGGCGGGTTCCGCAGACAGATTCAGTTAAAGAAAAGAATGAATGAAATTGATTTTTAAAAAATACAAAGATATGTCCAATAAAAGTATGTGAAAACAAAGTCTTTTTTCAGTTAGAAATAAAGAACAGGTTTCAGGCTGTCATTTATGATGAGTATGACATTAAGGAGTTGAATGATAGACTAACAAAAGTGTTAAGGGAATCAGCGGAGGTGGTAGGGAAAGCTAACACCACCAAATCCACGAAAAATTCAAAAATGACCCTCGAGCTCATGAAAGGAAGAAAAGAAGATGAAGGAAAAAACAAAGGAAGATGAAACAGAAAGACCATAAATTAATAAGCTTAGCAAGAGACGGAGAGAAGAAAAACGAAAGAGAAACATGGATCAGTAAAAAAAAAAAAAAAAAAAAAAGACTACCGATCATCTGTGAAACAGGTAGACTGTAATAATACTGTTAGGTAACACAATTTATGACATATTTGACTATTATGTATCAATCCTGGATGACTGTCAATGCTGATCGAATGACATGAACTCAAGTTGTGACTCTAAACATCTTTTATTAATTATTAATAACTTTTCCTTCTACAATCGATACTTTATGATATTTGAGTTTTCGACACAGGCAGACTAACACAGATACATTCGTACAAAAAAATAATGACCATGGACTTCGTTTTCCTGGCTCAAAAGAAAGAAAAAAATCTGAGGCAGCTCGAAGTCACTAGGAAAGCAACATATTATATCACTGAAAGACATAAATGGTAGTCCTTAAATGTAGAGAGAAAAATTAAAAGTGAAGAGAGTTCAAGGATAAGTATTACGATGAACTGTATACATCAAGGACAATAGTAATGAATGCTAACTTTTCAGTTGGCACATGTGAAATATCAGATGTAACACCAGAAGTACAAATTTCTCTTAAAAGTACATTCCCAAAACCTGGTGTTATGCAATAGTTATTTTGTTTTACAAGAAAGGCGAATCAGAAGGTCTTAGTAAATATCCGCCTATTTGGTTGTTATCAGTTGCTTACAAACTCGAGTCACTAAAGTCCTTAAGAAGATAATTTTCTATCTGTCTGTCTATATACCTAGGCTGCTTCCCCCAAGGAAAGGGAGGTAGCCGAGACAGGACGACACACTCCCCATTTACTCATCCAATGATTCGCATCTTAGCCCCAAAGGGGAGAAGGGACAGATCCTCACCACACCACACCGCACAAGGGTCAACTGCGCAGTGCAATCAGTGACATCTGCAGCAGGGCCCGACAGCAGAGCTGGTTTTCCCCTGCCACATCATAATAGACCCATCCCCTTACCCGCACATGACCTGACTAGCTGATCAGACCAAATGCGGGAGAATATCCCCTCAGGGCTGTGTCATCCTTTATTCATTCACAATTTCTCTCCATTTATTTCTGTCACACAGCCACTCTTCCTTGCTCAACAGACATCCCTCTCACATCCAGCGCTCTCTTCACATTGTCCATCCATCCTATTCGTGGTCTTCCTCTCAGCCTTACACCTCTCACATCAGATCTAGTTATCTTTTTCACCAATCGCTCATTATCCATTCTCTCCATATGCCCATAACAATTTTGGAAAAATAAAAACAGTCTATTGAGCAGGCAGGATTCCAAAGCGGTATTCGATTACTAATCATCTACACACAATGAATCAATGAATGGGGGAGGCAGTGGCTGAATCGGTAGAGGGGTGGCCTGCAGTCCTAATGGACCAGGTCTGAATCCCTGCTGGAGCAGGGAATAGGTTAAGGATTTGAATTTTATAAAAGCAGGCTTCACTGATCCAAAAAAAAGACCCTCCGACATGTCGTAAAAATACCCCCGCTAATACCAGCACACCAGTCGTGTATGAACAGCCCTAGTATGTATCCAGTATGGACAGTGGGTGTTAGCGTGTGACATGTGGAGATGCATGATATGCAGGAGGACTGCTGGGCCTTTAGAGCAGGCTGTGAAGCCTATGTCCAGAATCAGACGCATAAAAAAAAAGAATATAACTAGAATGGCATTCACGAGAGTGCATACCTGTGCCAAGGCCCAACATGCAGTTCCTTTGAATTCAGTCAAGTCTAATCCAATATGGAAAAAGACTACCCCCCTATAAAATGTATTTAAATCCGCTAGATCCGGAATTTTATATGGATCCGCGCCAAACTGTACACATCCGTAAATACCAACATCCTAAATATGCCTTATTTTTATTTTTATCAAGATCCATGCAATATTCACTGAAAAAATTACAAAAATGTCAAAAAACGCCCTATCTCGCAATGTTAAAGAAAGATAAAAAAAAAATTCCTGGATCCGCACCTTTATACGGATCCGGACCAAAATTTAATGGAGTCTCTTCTGGGCCAAGGCTCATTCTTCTGCCAGGTTTAATGGAAATCCGTCTAGTAGTTTTTGTGTAATCTTGCTCACAAACAAACAAACAAACGGACAGGGGTGAAAACATAACCTCCTTGGTGGAGGTAATAAATCGCTCTGTTGTGTTTTTTGTCGATTTCAAAAAGGTTTTCCACTCAATGGAGCACACAGCAATTTTAAATTCGATGAACGAACAAGGAGTAAATGGGAACATTGTAAAACTGTTCGAATGCATATATAAAGTGGAAATTGAACTTAAGTAACATAAAGACTCAGAAAAAATTTAGAGTGAGAAAGGCGTGTTTCAGGGAGATAAAATTTCACCAAAAATTTTATACAGCATGCCCTGAAAGAATTTGCAGAAAGCTTGATTGGGAGAAGAAAGGATGAAACGTAACGGTTGTATAATCCCAGCTATGACAAACGATTTTGAGCCCTGAATATTGACAAAGTCGACGGAAAACCAACTAATCTGTTCTCAAAACGCAGTGGAACGGTCGGTGTTGGGAACGTTATAAAGAGACAGGAAAAGATCAACTTGGGTGAGAAGGCAGACAAGTCAGACATAACAGAAGTTATAATAGAACCGAGGTGGTGGTGAGCCGGTCATGTAGTAAGAATAAGAGATAATCGATGGAGTAAGAGGCTGACTGACTGGACTCCATGAGATTGTAAGCGTAGCCGAAAAAGGCCAGTCAAGAGGTGGAGATAAGATAGGGAAGTTTGCCCGGATAATCTGGCAGAGATTGGCTCAGTCAAGGAATTCGTGGAGAAGGTTCGGGGGAGGCCCTTGTTCTGCTGTGGACCGATGATGATGATGATGTTTTACACACACACTTACACACACACACACACACACACACACACACACACACACACACACACACACACACAAAGAATGAAAGTGATTACAAAAGAAAAAATGAAAATATAATTAACAGTGAATAAAAAATAAAGATGGTAGAAAGGATTCATAAAGAAAAAATTATCAAGGAAGTGAAAGAATAGTTAAGAAAAGAATGAAACAGAAGACTCAGGGTAGAATATATTCAGGAGCTATGAATGACCAAAAATGAGATCATAAAATGTATGAAACAATATGGAAAGATAAGGAAATGGAAGAAGAGATGAGAGGAAAGTAGAAGAAAAAGTGGAAAGAAAACATGAATTAAACTCGAATGGCAATTAGAAGAGCGCATACCTCCGCCAATGCCCCATCTCTCAATATTAAAGAAAGTGAAAAAAAAAAAAAAAATCCTGGATCCGCACCTTTATCTGGATCCGCACCAAAATTTAATGGAGTTATTCTTGGCCAAGGCCCATTCTTCTACCAAGTTTCGTGGAAATCCGTAGTTTTTGTGTAACCTTGCTCACAAACCAACCAACCAACAAACAAACAAACGGACGGGGTGAAAACATAACCACCTGGCCGGAGGTAATGATGAGGAAGACGTAGATAAGAACTGAAGTCATTAACATCACTCAGAAGATTAATTTTTCCATTAGTTGAGTTCACGTGGCTATGACGTCAGCCGGGACCAGATTAAAATCTTGTGCTCCATCAAATATACAAATATCTCCTAATGTGTCCACTGCCTCATGTCACATCTGTGTGTGTGTGTGTGTGTGTGTGTGTGTGTGTGTGTGTGTGAGAGAGAGAGAGAGAGAGAGAGAGAGAGAGAGAGAGAGAGAGAGAGAAATGCTAACATTACTTGAATCCACTTCACAGAGTGTGTGATCATTTTTAATCTTAATGGACAGTGCTATGTAAATTTTAATCTTACTGGACAGTGCTATGTAAACAAACACACACACACACACACACACACACACACACACACACACACACCTATTCGTTTTTGATAAATTCCTCACATGTATTAAAACTACTCTCATTCACTCTGATTCCTCAAACACGTGTTTTACTATATTTTATTTTATTTTTAATTTCGCTCTAATCGTGCCCAGGTATAAATGTAGTTTTTTTTTTGCTTGCTGAAAACATAAGGAAGGAAACAAAGACGAAACTATGACCCTTTGCATGGGAATACAACAGTAAACAGTTGTTTAAATGAAGCTCCTGTGACTTTTGCACACCAACCAACACTTTGCATTCATGATAACCACCTATTCTCGCATATATATATATATATATATATATATATATATATATATATATATATATATATATATATATATATATAACCCATTGGAGCCCAGTGTCCCGAGTATTGGACAAAACTGGGATTTTTCAAGTCTTTATAAAGTAGGGAACCCCCAGGTAGGGACTTATGAGCTTCGCGACTATGAGCCAATAGGCGGAGGGCGGTACGCTTAGTACCCTCCCAGTGCAATGCCTCGCCCAGCACCCCTGGGATCCAATGGGATATATATATATATATATATATATATATATATATATATATATATATCTCATGCCTTAAATAACCTGCACCCTCTTACACCACCACCATCTCTTCAGGTCATATAATCCGCACCCTGCCAGGCCATTCAGCAATAGGTTTTTCATTCCGCCGTTAAGATCCTGACCTACCTCTTTCTGTCTTTCCACTACCGTTGTCTCCAGCTAAACAATACTGATCCGTATCATGATAGTTACATCATCAAATAGCGGTAATATCCACCTTATCAGAATGTCGGTACTGACTCTGTGTTGGGCTGGCTCCGTTGGACCCACAAATCTTAACAATTATACTCTAATGCTCAGAGAAAGGGATATTAATCCTTCGTAATCATCTAGACCTTAATCTTCATGCTTTTCTCATCGCAAAACATCCCCTTAAGTAATTATAACATGATGATATTACACTACAACACAAGCGCCAAAAAGTTCTCCATACTCTTTCTTTCTGCCTGTTCTTTCTTCATTCTTAGATCCCTCCAGCTCTAAAACGGCAATACCAACTTTTTTTTTCTTTTTTTTTCACAGATGGGTTACTTTATCCTCTGGGTCAGAGGCATGGTAGATATTGTCCCCATAATGTCAAAGGTAATTGATCAGGGATCGGAAATTTTTTAAAACCAATCTACACGAAACCTGTTAGAAAGGCAGATTGAGAGCAATGGCAGATGTGATTACTGTAAACGATCATTCAGATTTTAAGACAGCAGGACATTGCCCAACTTACGACCTTTAGATCAGATAGTTCTTATTCAGTTAGGAATAGATTTGGTGCGGCAATTTAAAGCCGCGTAAAGATTAAATAATCAAGTCAGTTTCTAGAACAATAAGTCAAAGGTTAAGGTCACACGGCAGTGTCAATTTCAGCAGTTTTGATCCAGTTTGGGCCAAACTTAGTGAAGGGGATATTGGTCACGCAAGGATGAAGCATTTGAAGCATGAGAACATTCAGTCAAACGTCAAGGTCACGGGGCAAGGTCAAATGTTCCGTCGTAGTCCATCACAAGGGGTAGGATGTTGTGCTCCCTCAGTTTTCCTCGTTGTTTTCTCCAGATGATATTCCTCAGCTCAAGGGACACATATCGAACGGGAACAAGTTAGTCGGAGTTTTCATCAATGCCTTCACCACTACGAGGCTCTCGAGTTGAATAACTTACAAATACCTACCGAGCTTTCTTACACAGGCTTAAGAATTCAGTAGAACAAGTAAAAAAAAAAAAGTATGAACATGTGCGGATGGCAGTGGTTCCAAAACCATCTAAACAAGGTCGGGGCAGAACAACAACATCTAATCCCATCCAGTCAAGTGTGTGTGTGTGTGTGTGTGTGTGTGTGTGTGTGTGTGTGTGTGTGTGTGTGTGTGTGTGTGTGTGTGTGTGTTGAGGAAAAAGCTGAGGAGTGATCACTAGTTGTGGTTAACTGTTAATAGCTGAACCATTAATATTTAAGCCAGTGCCAAGGTGGGGGGGGGGGGGCAGGGAAAAGTAATGCTTTATAAACACCACCAGGCCATATTTTAAGACCAAATTTATTTATTGCTTGCCGTACCCACTGAGGGCGGCAAAATACTATGTGTGTGTGTGTGTGTGTGTGTGTGTGTGTGTGTGTGTGTGTGTTTATGTGAGGAAGAAGGAACCAAAGGCAATGCGCCCGCAAAACTGCTCCTTCCAAGAGAAAAACAAAATACACGAGAGAGCCAAATTCAAGATCCATTCATTTCGAGATGCCTGGACACACTGCATTTGAAAGACTGGAGATCATAGGAAGCAGGAAATACAGACAGAGGGAGACAGTTCCAGAGATGACCTGTTGCATAAATGAAGGACTGGGAGTAACGGTTAATTCTTGCATTAGAGAGTTGGACAGAAAAGGGATGAGAGTTTGCTGCTAGACGGGTGCTACGCGCCCGTCGTAGAAAGTGGAGGAATGCATGCAGACAGTTCAGAGGCACAGCGACCATTGAAGCAGCGATAGAATAGAGATAAAGATGCAACACTGCGGCGAAGAGACAGAGGTTGAAGAGAGTCAGTAAGAGGGGGAGTGTTAATGAGACGAAAAGCCTTTGGCTCCACCCTATTGAGAAGAGCTGTATGTGGGGAGCCTCCCCACACATGAGAGTTGTACTCCACACAGGGGCGGATAAAACCCCTGTATTGAGTCAACAATTGTGCAGGGGCAAAGAAGGAACGGAGTCGGCTTAGCACACCCAATCGCTTGGAAGCAGATTTTACAAGAGATGTAATATGATCTTTCCAAGACAAGTCCCTATTAGTGTCATTCGTTTACAAACTCACTCATTTACTCACGCACCCATTGATTCCCTGTAACTTTTTGAAGGATGGAGTTGAGGTCTTGCTGGGTGTGTATTGACGGTGTGGTTTATTGGCGAATATGTGCCGTGCGTCTCGAAGTGTCTGAGGAGCGTATGGATTGCACATATTCGACAATGTAAATCTTTAATTTCCAAACTGCTCTCCTACGGTTTCTATCCTTCTATCTGTGCCTTCATCGCTAGCTTCCTTTCTGGTCGTTCTATAGCCGCTGTTGTAGACGGCCATCGTTCTTCTCCTAGATCTATCAACAGTGGTGTTCCTCAGGGCTCTGTCCTATCACCAACTCTCTTCCTTTTATTCATCAATGATCTTCTAAGCTGTACATCTAACCCTATCCACTCATACGCTGATGACTCCACCCTTCACCTTTCCATTCGGTTCCCACAACGCCCATCTCAACAGTTACTTCAAGAAACAAGGGATGAGGCTATGGCACACCTAATGTCTGACTTGGCCGTATCTCTGACTGGGGTAAAAATAATATGGTTGTCTTTAAGACTCAGTTCTTACACCTATCAACCCGACAAAATCTTCCACAGGTATACCCATTAATGTTTAATAATATTCAGCTTAATCCTGCATCATCCTTGAACATGTTTGGGGTTTCATTTACTCGGGACTTATCTTGGAGAGATCATATTACATCTCTTGTAAAATCTGCTTCCAAGAGATTGGGTGTCCTAAGCCGACTCCGCTCTTTCTTTACCCCTGCACAATTGTTGACTCTATACAGGGGTTTTATCTGCCCCTGTGTGGAGTACAACTCTCATGTGTGGGGAGGCTCCCCACATACAGCTCTTCTCAATAGGGTGGAGTCAAAGGCTTTTCGTCTCATTAACTCTCCTCTTCTTACTGACTCCCTTCAACCTCTGTCTCTTCACTGCACTGTTGCATCTTTATCTCTTTTCTATCACTACTTTAATGGTCACTGCTCCTCTGAACTGTCTGCGTGCATTCCTCCACCTCTACGACGGGCGCGTAGCACCCGTCTGGCAGCAAACTCTCATCCCTTTTCTGTCCAGCTCTCTAATGCAAGAGTTAACCCAGTCTTTCATTTATGCAACAGGTCAGCTCTGGAACTGTCTCCCTCTATCTGTGTTTCCTGCTGCCTATGATCTCCAGTCTTTCAAACGCAGTGTGTCCAGGCATCTCAAAATGATCGGATCTTGAATTTGGCTCTCTATTGTATTTTGTTTTTCTCTTGGAGGGAACTGTTACTGCGGGCTCATGGCCTTTGGTTCCTTCTTCCTCGCATAAAAAAAAAAAAACCTCCGGAGCAACACTCCCGGAAGGTGACAAAGGGCGTCCCACGCAGCCAAGAGGGAAAGGGTCGGCCGCGCAAAGAACTTCCTGCATTGGGAGGGCCTTCGGAACCACGAATGAAGGGTGTACAGTGGCCGCTCCTTCCGTCACATACAGTGGCCGTGAGCGCGGTTTCGTGACTCCTAGGGCTCGCAGCTGAAGGGAGTACAGTGGCCGCTCCTTCCCCCGCACGTACAGTGGCCGTGCTGGCGCTGCTGCTCCCGCAGGAGGAAAAGGCAGGAGAAGGGTACACGGAGTACGCGCCCTCTCCAGTACATACTGAGGCCGTAGCCTTGGGTCTGCTTACCCTGGTATGTACCGCGGCCGTAGCCATGAGCCTACCCGCCCTATGGGAAGCAATTGAAAGGCGTACAGTGTCCGCTACTTCCCCGTCACGTACAGTGGCCATGGAAGCGGTGTTGCTCCTGTAGGAGGGAAAAGCAGGAGAGGGGTGCACAGAGGCTGCCCCCTCTCCAGTACATACTGAGGCTGTAGCCGAGGGTCTGTCTACCCTGGTACGTACTTTGGACATAGCCGGGAGCTTGTCTACCCTTAGGGAAGCAACTGAAGGGCGTACAATGGCCGTTCCTTCCCCGCCACGTACAGTGGCCATGAATCCGGTGTTGCTCCCGTAGGAGAGAAAAGCAGGAGAGGGGTGCACAGAGGCCGTGCCCTCTCCGGTACGTACTGAGGCCGTAGCCGAGGGTCCCCTTACCCTGGTACGTACTTTGGCTGTAACCTTGGGCCTTCCTGCCCTTGGGGAGGTAACTGAAGAGTGTACAGTGGCCGCTCCTTCCCCGTTATGTACAGTGGCCGTGAACGCGGTGTCACCTGGGACTGAATCTTGTTCAGTCCCACCCCGATTCTGGTGACGGCTGTCTTGCTCGTAGGGTCGTTGTCTCTTCCCGCTTACCTGGTGTTGGGGTAGTTGCGGGGAAGAGGGACTCAGGACAGTAGTGTCCCGGTGACCCTCTTGTTCTGGGTCACTAGCCCCACCGTGGTGTCCTCCTGGGGTGGTGGTGTGGTTGCGGCTCGGTGGTGGGGTGGAGGGTCGTGGGGTGGGTGGTCCGTCGGCGGCGGGTATTTTAATATATATATATATATATATATATATATATATATATATATATATATATATATATATATATATATATATATATATATATATATATATATATATATATATATATCGAAAAGTGTATACTAAGGTGCAAAATGTTGTGAGGATATAGATAAATTATAAATAATGCAAATTTCATTTGTTTCTGTGGGATATATAGGAGGCCGGTAAAAGTATGGGTATGATGAACATGACAGTAGGGTCAGTATATACCGTACTCATATAAACTGGCAGAAAGACATTTTTAAAAAAGCTATTTTGTTTACCTCGGCAACTATGTACTCAGTTTATATTATTACCCCTTTCTCTATGGTAATCGACTATAACATAACGAATTACCAAATTATTATAATTCAGTTATTTGTATTCACAGTACCAAGAGACGGTTTCATGCAGCTTGGAAGAGAAATATGGAGCTGGAAGACAGATGTAGGCTGCACTGATCCATTTATTATAATTCAATTGTTAAATCATGCTTTTGGTAAGTAATGTTAAAAAAAAAAAAATGCGGCTTCGTCAAAAAATAGGTAAAGTGTAAGTAGGGTCGAGAGAGAGTTCTCACCCTCATCCAACACTGCTTGTATTGACAGCTGCCTATTTTAGAGAAATTTTCAGGACCGACAAGGACATTTTCTCTCTCTCTCTCTCTCTCTCTCTCTTGCCAGTATGTGTAATAATATATTGATACAACTAGTTTTCCTCCGAATACGGTGGCATGAGGAAGGTGCATGTATAGGGCAGGAGATCCAAACGTGACAATTGGGTTAATTCCATTTTCTTTTTAATTTACGTGGCTTATAGGAAACTGTTGTCTCTAGAAGACGAAGACTCCTCCCGCTTCTAGATGTGATGCGGTAATTGAACATTGTTATAAGCCTTTTTTATGTTCGTTTTTTTTTTTTTTTTTCTCAGAGCTGAGTTAAGTTGTCTGGATGTAAAATGAATAAAAGGTCCTGGTATTGTTGGGAACAATTTTCGCACCAAGTGGTAAGTCAGGTTGTGTTCCCTTGTGCAGCCAGTATATCCCCTCCCCTCCATCACCCCCCTCTCGCCCCACCACTGCTGTTATCATTGCAGCTGCAGCCATAAATTATCACTGTCACCACCACACCCACCACTAATTCAACTCTTACCTTGGCGAAGAGAAAACATACTTAGTCGAGTCTGCTTCCTAAAACTGTAAATACGAACAGAATGTAAGCTACAGCCGCATGTTCCTGTGGTTTTCTGGCTGCTTTCCTCATCAGTTATGTAGTTAGGAGAAACAAAGAACGTTTCTGTGATACCTTACTCTCAACATTTTACTGATATGTATTGACATCCGTGTGGCTCTTTAAATGCATGTTTATGACACTTTCTTTTTCTGTTTCCCCAAGTCAGGTACTGTAATCTTACTTTAGAACACTGAGGACACAGCCTGGTGTTGTACCGTAGCACTATCTTAGCATTTTAATCTGTTACTTTTTAGATAGTATAAACAATCATTTATAAGGGAGAAAGACTGATTTTTAATAGCATACAAGAAACTCTCTTGACTGCAAGGAATTCAGCGTTTTCACTGGTATGTAGTATTATGTTTTCGTAATGTTCACAAAGTGAAAATGAATTTTAATACCACTTTTAGCAAAGCTGGATTGACTGTCTCCCCTCTTCCAAACAGTTGCAGTAACTTCTTCAGTCGCTTAAGTCCAAACACCAGCAGCAGCAAGAAAATATGACTTATTACATATTAAAATTATTTAGTCGTCCTCAATGCGGAAAAAAAAAAAAAAGGTCGCCGTATTACTGAAAACAATTAGCATTTATTAAAAATATGGCGAGTCGATGAGGGGAAAAAACAATAGATTACCAATTAAAACATTAGGGTGGCTATTCGTTTTTGCTATATGCAAAAGCAAACTCACTCAACGTCGAGCACACACACACACACACACACACATATTACACATGCAGATATACACATAAATGCCAGGGCCAGCCCCATCCGCAAGTCAGGCACAACAGCAAATACAATAAAACAACAACAATAGCAACATCAAATGCAAAACCGACAAAAACAACAGCTACAACGAGGCTACTGCTACAGTCACTGCCATTCATATTTACAAACACATTTTCACTCACACATCATGCTTGCAACTCTCCCCCTCCTGTCATTCCACCATAAAAATAAGTTACGTATTCCCATTTAGCTTTTACACAACTCGTTCCTCACCATGTATTCATCTCCCTCTCCAATCCTTCATATTCTTGTTTAAGTTCGCCTTCATAAAACAGATTTCTTGTATTTACCCCGATATCTCAGTCTCTATGTTCCATTAAAAATTAGGCTTACTCATTGCTTCCTCTCGCCAAGGTTCAGTATTCGTCATTTATTCATCTCTTCTCGCCAGTCCTACATATTTCTGATTTTATCTTTGCATTGCACTGTTTGATCTCTATTTTCCAAGCCTTTCCTATTTCCTTTATACTGTAATCCTCCTTTCTAGTCCTTTCCATATAGTTCACAATTTTACCCCTCTACTGTTCTCACTCACCAGTCCTCTTTCATACTCTAGTTTTAATTCTCACTCTTTCTCCACAACCTTCCCCATCCCTCCTCAAATCATCCTTAACCTCTTCCGACGCTCAGTATCATATGTAACTTTCTTTGTGCTGCACGTTTGTAATTTCAATATTACTCCTGTACTACCACCACTGTTACTTCTGTACTACCACTACCCTACCCTAATTTTGTTCTTGCTTTATTTCACATTTCTTTCCTACATTACTGTTATATCACTGTTATCCATGGCTGTGTCTTATGAATTCAGATCCTTCGTTTCATAGCTCTAACAATGGAAAAAAACATATTAAAAGTTGTTATCACAATCTATTAAGACGCACAATATTATTATCCTCTCCATGTTTTGCTCACCTTCCTATTTCGACCTTTATTCTGACCCATCGTTCCTCCTATGTCAGTAATTTTCCCTCTGCAGTGCTTCATATACCTTTTTTTTTTTTTTTTTTTTTTCAGTTTTACTTCCGACTTTCTCTTTTTCTCTTTCCTTTTCTCAATGATGACTTCTGTTTCATATTTCTAGTATTTCCTCTGGCGGCTATCCTATCACACCACCTGCTTCTGTGTTTCGCATCTTTATAGGGTTATGTCCAACCAACCTCCTCCCCATGCTCCATTTTGCTGTTTACATATAGTTCACTTTCCACTATCTCGTCTCTGATGCACTGTACACCGCCTTTCTCTCTTCCTCTGTCTCTTGACCGTCAAACACTAACTTCCAGCACAAGTATTCCGTCACAGTCATTCCGTCGTAACACTGAAATTACACATTAGTTTCTTGTTAAGCCATTTCGCAACTACTCATTCTAATGCCGGAGAGGAACGCCTTCACTCGATGACACCGATATAAATAGGCAGCGAAACGCCCCTCATCTCCATCTCAATGCTTTGCATGAAGGGTGTTGAAGTGCAGGAAAAAGTCAATTTCAACCAGCAGCCCACCAGATTCAAGTCAAGCTGAACCTGGGCCGACACCAAAGTCAGCTACTACTCACTTCACCTTTTCTCTCCAATATTATGAACTTCCTCCTTCTGCACAACTATTCTTTCTAGCCCAGTAGGCTACCTCACTCTACAGAAGTCCCCCTGTCCGTTGTTGTCTTGCCACCATCTCATTTTTACGGGAATAATTCACTCCTCCCCGCTGACTCGCTGCACGTTCATTAAACCCCTATGTACAGTAGATAGTCATTTTCTGATGTCCTGTATCCTCGCTGTTTCTCCCTCACATCCTCCACAGCCATATAACTTTCTTCTCCTATGAAATCTTTCTAGTTCTCTTCCTCCCTGATTTAGATGTAGATCCTTTTTTTTTTTTTTTTTTCATCATTTGATTTTATTAGTACGACAACATCTGCTATCTATTTCTCCTAACTCCTTTGGATGAAAACTTAGTGATTCTCGTCTCAGTTACTGCCGTGTATATCTGTTCCTTCCATACTCCTTCCCTTTACATCATCTCGTTCTTTCCCTCACAGTCCCTCCTCTTGGGTCCTTGCCTTCAACACTTCTCTAGCCCATACCATTATTCCCTTTCTCCAACACATTTCTCTTTCCTCGTTCAAAATTTCCCATTCCTCCCTCTCTCTCTCTCTCTCTCTCTCTCTCTCTCTCTCGTAGTCAAAGTGATTGTGTACCTCTCTTTTTTTGCCACGATGCAAATGAATGCAGGAAAAATATATAAGATGATTGCACTGCTTTACAAAATTTCACAACGTAATATCGTGTTGATTCCATACACTTTAAAACCAAATACTGCCCTACGAGAAAAAAAAAAAAAAAAAACTAACTTCCCCCTCCAAGAAAAGAGAGAGAGAGAGAGAGAGAGAGAGAGAGAGAAAAGGATTCTGCATGATCAACAGTAACGGGTAACTGAGGTGTTTCCGTTGGACAGACCTTAATAGTGCTCGTGATATTCCATTATTAAATTGTTCTATCACTTCCTCTCCTGCCACATATATTGTCCGGTGTGTATATAGTTGGCATGAGTGTTGTACAGCCGGATTTTTTTTTCTTTTTCTCCTCCCCATGCCCCTTATTTTGTCCTCCTCCTCTCCTCTCTTTCCCTGCATTTTTCTTTTTGTCATCTCCTACTCGTTCTCCCTCCTTCCCCCCCACCTCTTGTTCCGACTACTTCCCTCAGTTGTTTTCTTCACAGACCCTTAATAATAATAATAATAATAATAATAATAATAATAATAATAATAATAATAATAATAATAAAAATAATAATAATCTATCTATATACCTAGGCTGCTTCCCCCACGGAAAGGGAGGTAGCAGAGACAGGACGACACACTCCTCATTCACTCATCCATTCAAACACATTCATTCGCATCTTAGCCCCAAAGGGGAGAAGGGACAGATCCTCACCGCACCACACCGCTCAAGGGTCAACTGCGCAATGCAATCAGTGACATCCGCAGCAGGGCCCGACAGCAGAGTTGGTTTACCCCTGCCACATCATAATAGACCCATTCCCTTACCCGCACCTGACCTGACTAGCTGATCAGACCAAATGCGGGAGAGTATCCCCTCAGGGCTGCGTCATCATTTATTCATTCACAATTTCTCTATTTATTTCTGTCACGCACAGCCACTCTTCCTTGATCAACAGACATCCCTCTCACATCCAGCGCGCTCTTCACACTGTCCTTCCATCCTATTCGTGGTCTCCCTCTCAGCCTTACACCACTCACATCAGATCTAGTTATCTTTTTCACCAATCGCTCATTATCCATTCTCTCCATATGCCCAGACCATCGCAACACCCTCTGCTCAACTCTATCAGCCATCTCCCGAACAACTTCAGTTCTCCTTCGCACTTCATCATTTCGCACTCGATCCATGCACGTCACTCCACACATACTCCTCAGACACCTCATATCCACTACATTCAAACTTTTCCTTTCTGCTACACCCATATTCCATGTTTCAGCCCCATATAATGCACTCGGTACAACACCCTCATACAGCCTTCTCTTTACATCCATTCTAAGTGAACGACATCTAAACACCTTTTTCATTCCTCCCAGCATCTTTCCTACTTCATTCTTTCTAAACTTCACTTCTGCATCTATTCTTCCATCCATAGCAACATGTGACCCTAAATATTTAAAACAATCTACCTCCTCAAGCAACTCACCATTCAAAACTATATTCATCCCCTTACCATCTACCAACCTCTTACACTTCATCACTTTACTCTTATTCTCATTTACTTTCAATTTCCTCCTTTCACACACCCTTCCAAACTCCTCTACCAACTGTCTTAATCTCTCCTCTGAATCAGCCATCAGTGCAGTATCATCTGCAAACAGCAGCTGCTTCAGATTCCACTCTCCACCATCAACATTCATCAGACTCAGACCTCCACCTAAAACTCTTGCATTCACCTCCCTTACAACACCATCTATATAAGTATTAAACAACCAAGACGACATCACACATCCCTGTCGCAGCCCCACTCTCTCAGGAAACCAGTCACTCACGGCATTTCCCACTCTAACACACGCTCTACTATTTACATAAAAACTCTTCACCCCTTTTAGTAACCTACCATCAAGTCCATATAATCTTAAAACAGTCCACAAAGCCTCCCTGTCAATTCTATCATACGCTTTCCCTAAGTCCATGAATGCCCAAAACACATCCTTGCCTTTCGCTAAATACTTTTCACACACTTGTCTCACAGCAAACACCTGATCCACGCATCCTCTCCCACTCCTAAAGCCACACTGTTCATCACCAATCACTCCCTCTGAACCCTCTCTAACTCTCATAATTAACACTCTACCAGACACCTTACCTACAATACTCAAGAGACGTAAACCCCTAAAGCTAGTACATTCATACTTATCACCCTTGCCTTTATAAAACGGGACCACACAAGCACTTGCCCAGTCAACTGGCACCATGCCTTTCATAAAGCACACATTCAACAATCTTACTAACCAGTCAACAATAGTCACTCCACCACCCTTCAGGCATTCCACAGCACACCCATCCATACCTGCAGCTTTCCCTTTTTTCATCCCCTTTACTGCCTTCTCCACTTCCTCTTCGTGATCAAAGAATCATTCAACTCTCCCAACACAATTATTCTTTGCACCCTTCCATCCGCCACAATCTCAGCCACCCTTTCCTCCTTTACATTTAACAATCTTTCAAAATACTCTGCCCATCTCTTCCTTACTGCATCCATCTCAATATCCTTCCATCCTCTGCTTTTACTATCTCTTCCTTCCCAGACTCTCCCTTTTGCACCCTTTTCACCTCCTTCCAGAACATTTTCTTACTCTGTTGAAAATTCTCAGTCAGCCGCCTACCTCACCTCTCATTTGCTGCCACTTTAGCATCACGCACAGCCCTTCTTGCCCTATTCCTCTTTTCCTTATACCTCTCATATGACACCTCATCCTTCCTCTCCAGCCACACTTCATATGCAAGTCTCTTCTCAGCCACAGCCATACTTACTTCCTCACACCACCATTCACTTCCTTTTCTTACACCACCACATGCACGTCTGACACCACACACCTCTTTTGCATGCTCCACCACAGCACTCTTAAACAACTGCCATTCCTCCTCCACACTGCCATTTTCCTGATCTTTCACTGCGTTCCACTCATCTTTCAATTTCTCTTGATACTCTATCATTTTCTCTCTTTTATCCAACTCACTCACTTTCAAAACCTACCTGCCACACCTAACCTTCCTAGCTCTCACCCATCTCTTACCTACTCTTAACTTTCCCTCCACTAGGTAGTGGTTAGACATACCTCCACCCTCCTCTCTCAGAACTCTCACATCCAACAATCTTCCTATTACATTCCTGGACACAACCACGTAGTCCATCAAATGCTCTATCAGCAACCCTTCCACTCTCCTGTCTCACCCATGTATACTTTTAAATATCTTTCTTTTCAAACAGAGTATTTCCAATCACCATCTCTCACTCAACGCACATCCCTATCATTCGTTTCACATTTTTATTTCTTTCAGGCACACCATGCATACCAACTACACCTTCAAATGCTACATTTTCCACTCTAGCATTCAGATTTCCCATCATTACCACATTCACATTCGCTCCAAAACTCTGCAGACACTTATCAACATCATTCCAGAAAGACTCCCTCTCTTCCTCATCCCTTTCACTACCAGGCCCATATGCACTCACAAACACCCACAACTCACGTTCAAATTTCGATTTCACCCACATCAGTCTCGATGACACCTCCTTCGATTCAATCACACACTGCTGTACTTCCGGACTAACTAACAAGGCCACACCTTCTCTTGCCCTTCCTCTATCAACACCTGACAATCTTCCATTCACACTTCCAAACATTGACTCACTCTTCTCTTTCATCTTCGTTTCACTCAAAGCTAACACATCCAACTTTCTTCTCACAAACATTCTCCTAATCTCCTCCCTTTTAGCCTCAATCGTACCACATCCACACACATTCATAGACCCAATCTTCAGGGTACGGGGATAACTCAATCCCCCATCCCTTTCTCTGGCCTGTCTCTTTTAAGGAACTAACAAACAGAGGAGGGGGTCCCTAGTCCCCTCACCCCGCCCCTTTTAGTCGCCTTTTACGACACGCAGGGAATTCGGTGGCGGTATTCTTCCTAACACAACCTGGCCGCAGAGTAGTAGTACCACCCCATAGTGCGGCCAGATTGTGTCCCCCCCGCCACAGGGGAGATGATAATAATAATAATAATAATAATAATAATATTATTATTATTATTATTATTATTATTATTATTATTAAATAATAATAATAATAATAACAACAACAAGAACAACAACAACAACAACAATAATAATAATAATAATAATAATATTTATCTGTAACGTACATTCAAGACTTAGGTAAACAGAGAAGACCTACGACTTGATGAGCACACCTGTTTAGCATGTACTGCAGGTGACGCTCTAATAACTACTTTAGCCAAGTTGCTTATTGCCGGGCGTTTGAGGGGTTTTGGCCTACAAGGGAACAAAAAGTGCCTAACGACCCCAAGAGGTAGGTTTTTTATTTCTTGATGCATTGATAATAATCTTGGGGTATTTAAAAAATGTCTCAGTTTAAGAGTCCCAGTGAATATGACTCAAATACCTGTATAACATTGGCAGAATCCGGGGCAAACAAGATTACTGAACCAGCCATAGAGGCTCCAGTGTGTCCCAGTTATCTCCTAGTTACAAGTTACTCTTCTATAATGTGAGACTCAGAGACTAAAAAGTTAGTCAGTCGGCCCCTGCTGCTGAGGATGGCGCATTTGCAATAAAATGAATGAAGTTGGTAAGATGACCGTTGATAATTCTACCATGTGATTACCGGTCTTTATTCATCTATTTTAACAAATAACATGGCGATTTTTTTTTTGCTTTGATCCCCGAAGTTAGTGAAAAAGTATTCAGTCAGCTAATCAAGAAGCGGCAAATGCCACAGGGTGCATAGCCTCACTCACCCTCTGACTCCACCCATGCGGGGCCCTCTGTGCAACCCTCCAGGCAGGGACTCTTCCTCTCTAAGTATCTCCTGACAGGAATAATCAACCTGCTCCAGCCATGAGTGACGTGGCCTTCCCCTTGGCCTCCTTCACCCTGGGTTAACTTATTCAGCAGTCACCCTGTGAGCAGGATCAGCCTCAGGAAAGCAGGCCAGGTGCCCATATAGCTGGAGTTGGCATTGATGTATTAATTGGGTAATTGGCCTCGATTCAGTCTCATGGAGTAGTCGCTCACCCAGTTGTACCAGCGATATCTCATGATCCTGCGAAGACACTTAGTACCAAAGGAGTCAATTTGGCACTTCAAGTCACTGTTTAGTGTCCATATCTCACAGCCATAAAGTAAGACAGGGAGCACCAGCACCTTGAAGACGCGAACTTTCGTTCTTCTGCATAAATAACAACAGTCCCAAATACCCGAATTGAGTGAATCCATAACTCCATAGGCCAGACCAGTGCAACGAGAGATCTCACTGTCTGAGCTACCATTGTTATGGACCACACTACCAAGAGACCTTTAATCTCAGTGGCTTTGTATTCTCATGAAATTCCTCAAGGGCACTCAGTAGTATCTCCAGCGACTCGGCTAGGATAATTGCATCATCGACAAAGTCAAGGTTGGTAACCCTGAAATTGCCCATTCATACCACATAGTGACTTCGGCTCACAGCCCGGTCCAGTACCTAATCCATAAATGTGTTGAAAAGTGCGGGAGCAAGGACACATCCCTATCATACACCAGAACTTACTGGTAGGAAGTCTGATGTTCCCCCCCTCAACACTTGACAGCACTCTCATTGTTTGAGTACAAACCAGTAATCAGTTGGTTTCTCTGCGGGGATCCCACGGAGTCACAGGAGTTTCCATAGCACCTCCCAAAGTATTGAATCAAATGCCTTCATGAGATGCACATAAGTTGCAAACAGACCTTGTAAAACTTAAGTCAGCATTCCACAAGATCTTAAGGATACAGTCAGCAGTAGACTTCTTGGGCTTGAATCCAGATTGCTCACGAATGTGAAAATTTAGTAGACGGTCCCAGATACGCATCATGAGAATGTGAGCAAGAACTCTGCCTGGCACACTGAGCACTGTAATACCACGGTAGTTACTACAGTAACGCTGGTCTCCTTTTCTTTTCTAGATAGGGGTGACCAAACCCTTTGTCCAGTCAGGAGGAATGATATCAATCTGCCAAATGGTTTCTATGACTGCATGTAACCCCCTGGTCATGACTTCGCCCCAGGCTCTGACCAGTTCTGCTGGGATGTGACAAACACCAGCTGCTCTATCATTTTTCAACCTAGCTGCTCCCTTCTTGATTTCATCTAGAGAAGGCACAACTTCGTCAATTGGTGGGACAGCAGTCAGCGGTTGGACACTAAGTGACAGAAGCTCTCCACTGGGAGGTTCAGCCATATACAGCAGCTTGAAGTACTCAGCCCAACTATCTCTACACTCACTTGTCTCCAACACGAGCTGTCTATTTGCTGTCCGAACAGAGTTAACCTGAGAGGTGGGTCTGGAGTGGAGCTTCTTCAGGGCTCGGTAGGTGGGTCAAAGGTCATTTGCATTAAAACGGCTTTTCACCTCCTCAGCGATTTCCCTGACATAGCTCTCCTTGACTTTCCTCCGTGAAACTAGTGCTCGTTGAGGCAAGTCTGTGTTGTTCCAATTCCCCATCCAGTCTGGCAGTATGACTCTCCTCCTCAGCATCCCCCGTGAGATGCATCCCCCCCTTGATCTCGGATGGTTTCCAGTACACTCATCAGCTGCTGCCAGGGTAGCGTGCTTAAAGGTATCTCATCATTCAACACGATCCTAAACAGTACTGAGCACTTCAAACCGATTTGAGACTGCCACCGCATGCTCATATGGGCACTCCTCATCCCTGAGTTTCTCAAGATGGAGCCTTTTTTGGTGGCATCTTGAGAATCTCTCAGTTTTGATTTGCAGCCTTAGAGTAGCAACAATAAGTCTGTGATCAGTAACAAAGATCTCAGCACTCATGAAAACCCTGCAGTTCTGAAGGATCTTCCAGCGAATACTATCAGGAATGTGATATAATATCCTCAGCAACCCCTCTGGCATTGGGATACCGGGTCCCAGCAGTGAAGATTTGGCTACTGGAACCAGGATCCGGCAATTCTTTACATACGTGATTTTCCAAAATCCAGAAGTTAAAAACTATTGGAACTCCTGGTTCCAGAGCCATGGGGACCTACACAATCCCTGAAGCCCTCCCTGTCAGTGCCAGTAACCACATTATTGTCGTCCAAGACCAGGAGTAGATTCTACGAGGGGCACTGTTCCACAACAGAGTCAAGTTTGGTGTAGAACATGTCTCTCTCGTCAAGATCACTTATCTCGGTTGAAGCGTACACTGCAATAAGACAGATGAAGCCCAAGGAGTGCTTCAATCCTACCAGCATTGTTCGTTCATCGACCGGAGTAACCCTGTCTAAACAAGAGACAAAGTGAACAGTAACTGCCACAGCGACACTCCAAAGCATTAAGGTATTGCAAAGATCTGTTTCTACTGCCTTGTGTTTATCAAAGCAAATGGGAGTTGCTACGCATTTATGCGCGAGTTTATTCAGAATCCGAGCAACTACAACTTCCAAATCATCATTCACGATACCTGAATAGTCTTACAGGTCGATATGGCAATAATGACATACTTTGCAATGAATCCGCTTGTCTCTTGTTTAATCATTTACATTTACTAACAGGATATGGAAGCAGAATTCTTTAAGATTCATCAGTCATAGTTTCCCTAACTAAGCAGTGATACCTCCATTTGCAACTATATCCCTAAGGAACAGAACTTGGACGGATGAAGAGAATCTATAATGTTTTATAACAGTTTCGAGAAGGAATATGAGAGAAAAGGAGGATTCAGTTTTCTTATAGTACTAGGTTATGTGTTGTTACCCCATGTACAGGTAATGGTACCCGTTCTTTTTTCAATAATACACAGACGGATAAAACTGTAACACATTCCGAATGACAACTACAACTCAGACTTAAAATTTCACACACACACACACACACACACACACACACACACACACACACACACACACACACACACACACACACACACACACACACACACACACGCACAAAATCCCTTATCACAGCAAGAAAAGAAAGGCGAGACGTGAGGTGAAACAACCCAAAATTTTCCCCAGATTTTCCTTACAGTAAACTACTGATGGACAAAAGAACACCTCTATATCCCTGAATCAAGACAAAATCAGTTTTCCTCCAGCAATTTCTGAGTGGTTCCGGAGCCAGTGACGATCAAATAAATAGCCGGATTTTGAGGTTATGGCAGAGGAACATTGTGGCTGCCATGTCCCGGGAATTGACAGACTCTACGATATAACTTTCTATCATTTTTCTTCATCGACTTTTTACCCCGAAAACTACTATTATCTTTGTGTTTCGGAATAATATGTTGGGTGGATACGAAATATTGCTTGGAAGCATTGACGATAGAAGTACGGAATTACATGAAAAAATGATTAAAAGGATAGGACGAGAAAGTAGTGAGCGTCATAGTAATTAGTATATGAAAAACATGAGGGATGAGACACCAGGAAGAGAAAGAAGTGAATACTGCTAGAACATGATGCAAAAAAAGCAACTGAAGACAGCTTTGTGTTACTATGGCATTTGTATATAGTAGACTGGATGTGCGCGGGCAATGGCAGTGTCGGTGATATTCGTAACAGATGGTGTGAATGTGGTTAATCAGAGCGTGAAATGATTGTGTTACGAATGTGCTGGTGTTGGTTGAACTGTCAGTGCAGAGAGAAGACTGGGGAAACTGTGGCAGTTAAACTGATCGGTGTCAATTTAATAATTAACGAAGACTATGCCAATAGCGGTGACAGTGAAACCAAATTACCGATATGATTGTGCTAACTGGAAAGAATGAATTTTACGACTACACTGAACACAGATATGTTCCTAAACCCTATAAATTCAGATAACACCTAGTGAATGAATACATCACACAAACGAATAAAACGCATCCAGAGAGCGCATACCTCCGCCAAAACCTATACCGGACAACTCAGGTCACAACATAACTTTAATAAACTTTTCCTTGGTCCATGATCCAAGAATCACTAAAATTGAAATTCATTGAAATTCATGAATAACTTTTTGAGTTAGCTTGTGGACAAACAAAAAAGGAAAAAACACTCCTGAACCAGGACTCTATCTCTGATAACCATAAAACATTCATCAGCTCTTCCTTGACCCACGGTCCCAATGTCCCCAACATATCACTGAAATCCAACGATACATTTTTGAAATATCTTGTGGACAAACAACCAAACAAGAGGGAATACATAACCTCCTCCAACTACGTCCGTGGAGGTAATCATAAAGCAACCGGTGAATCTAATTATTCACGAAAATAAGCATCAACTATACAGTACAACATCTGGCGATACATGATTACGCATAAAACTCCACAATACTTAGCGAAAATAGAAAATTTCATGAATGTAGATACTGCGCAAGCAAAGCAATATATAAATTTCAATATCGCCTGGTGAAACGAAAGTATGCAAGACTGTAAACATCTGGGGAAACAAAACTCCCTGTAAAACTCAGCATCATATGGACAACGAAATAAAGACATCCATTACACTGCCAGGCCTAAGCCACATTACATCCACTAGAAAGAATGAGTGGGCCAATTAAGACTCCATTAGCAAAGGGAAGGAGAGAGAGAGAGAGAGAGAGAGAGAGAGATGGTCAATAACAGAAGAAAAACGGAGTAGATGGAAATATAAAACTGTAAATTTTAAAACACAGTCTATACGTTAACCACTTTACTCTTTCGTTGTATCCAGCTAACCACGGTCGAGCTTTGTCTTCTTATAGAGCATTTTGGAACTGAAAGACATATATACAATTTATATATATATATATATATATATATATATATATATATATATATATATATATATATATATATATATATATATATCCCTCATTACCCCTTAAATACAAGAAACCTTTCCATAACTTCAAATAATAATCTCGAGCTAGCAGTAATGAGCTAAACTACTGTAGAACGGATTGTGAAGAGTAGGTGGCGAAGCAACAGTGGACAGGATAGAACGTGGGAATAAGATAAAAAGGCAAAAAGTGACAAGAAAAGCGGATGAAAGTTAGTGGACACAAGGATTTGCAGAACTAGACTATTTTTTTATTTTAATAGATAATGAATGGAGGAAGGAAAAACAAAGGGAAAAAAAATAAGTCCATGTGCCTAAAGGCATCCTCCATTCATAAAATATGTGGATTAAATGTTTGTGGGAAACAACTCCCAGAGAGTGAATTCCAGAGAGTAGTAGTTCTGGGGATAAATGAATTTTGACAAGCAGAGGTTCTGCACTGCGGGGGAGAGAGTGTGAATTCATGGGCCCTCCCAGCTGCCCGAGTATTTCGGAAGAAAATGTGAAGGGGAGGAACAATTGAAGACAGTTCGTCTGAACACTTACAGTAAAAATATCTATAAAATAGTGCTAAAAAAGCAACATCTCTACGTACTGATAATGGAGGAAGGTCTTGCGTGATGGCAGGATTATTGATTAATCTAATGGCTTTATTTTGAATTTTGTCTAACTGGTCAATGCAACCGCTCCACATCCACGCCACAGTGGTGAACAGTATTCGATCTGAGAATTCACATGACTTTTGTATATTGTGGCCATCTGCTCGTCAGTGAAAAACTCATGAACCCTGTACATAAGTCCCAATTTCTTGGAAGCATTTTTAGCATGGGATTTAACATAAGCTGTCCAGCTTAGGTTGGAGTTTAGAGTAACACCTAGGATATCAATTGTAGTGGATATGGGAATATTGACATCATTTAAAATTATGTACGTGTCTGAGGGATTCTTTCTGTTGGAGAAATTAATGTATTTAGTTTTCTGAGCATTAAATGAGACCAGATTTGTTTGTCCCCATTGATTAATTTTAGAAAGGTCGTGGTTCAGAGAAATTGCTGCGTTTATTTGGGAATTTATAATATCTAATTGTGTAAAGGAGGCACTAAATGTGAAAGAACTATGAAGGGTCGAGTCATCAGCATAAGAGTGTATTGGGTAGTGAGTAACAGATAGGAGGTCATTTATATGAATGAGAAAGAGAGTTGGCGCCAAAACTGATTCCTGAGGTATGCCAGCATTTACTGAATGAAACTGAGAATAAATACCATCTACTATGACCCGTATTTTTCTGTTATGAAGGTAAGATGAAATTAGAGGAACCAGTGATGCAAGGCCATAGTGTGACATCTTAGACAATAAAGCCCGGTGCCATACTCTGTCAAATGCTTTTGATATATCTATTGCTATTGTGTGTGTTTCACCGTGTTGGTCTATTGTTTTGTTAATCTGATGGGTAAGAAGGCAAAGAAAGTCTACAGTTGAACGTTCTTGTTTAAATTCATACTGGCGATCATTGATTAATTTATCGATTTCTAGATGCTTGATTATGTGTTTGTTAATTAGTGTCTCAAAAACTTTACCGAGAATGGAAGTTATTGCAATTGGTCTATAGTTTGATGGATCAGAAGTTACCCCCTTTTTAGGAACAGGATGGATATTTGCCTCTTTCCAAGAGGCTGGAAAACTTGAGGTACGGATGCAGAAGCGGAAAAATTTTGCCAATACAGGAGCCAACACTGAGGAGCAATTTTTAAGTACTATTGAAGGAATTTCATCTGGACCAGTAGCTTTGTTTGCTGAGAGATTCTGTAATACAGCTTGTACGTATCTGGTATGAATCATGAAAGGAGGTATTTGAGGGAAATCAAAATCAAGTACAGGAATATTGTAATTTTCTGTATTTAGGGTTGAGTTTGTTGAAAAGATGTCAACAAGAAGTTTGGCTTTTCCACGTGAGTCACTTACTTGATTTCCACTGGGGGACTGTAAAGGTGGAATGGAAGAGGAGGTAGTGAAGTTAGTTTTGAATGAATTAAGGGTTGACCAGAATATTTTGTTATAATTTGGGTTGTTCAGTAGTTTGTTAGCCTGTCTATGCAGAAAGTTTGATTTAGAAAGATTGATGATAGTTTTAGCATGGTTTCTGATAGTTCTATAATAGTTAAAGGCTTCTTTGGTTTTGGTCCTTGTATAAGTGTTATAGGCTATTGTTTTATGTTCTGTTACTCTAGCACAATTGTGGTCAAACCATTTAGGAGAATAAGAATGAAAAAAAGTATAAAGAAAGAAAACGGAGGAAAGTGATAATAATCAGAGGAACAACGAAGGGAAAGAAACACTGGGATCACAGATAAAACAGAGTCAGTAATCAAATATGAGGCAGAGAAGTATATAGGTGAATAACGGAATAAAAAATCTGAAGAGAAAGTAAATTTAAGTAACTTAAACGGACAAGTTATGCAGTATATAAAGATAAACACTAAAAAGAGAATCGAGGAGCCTTTATTAAAGTATAATATGGAACTAACCAACAGCAAAATAAGTTTGCAGTTCCAGAAATGTGATAACAGAAAGCATATAGAAAATGAAACAGGTAAGGAAGGAAAAAAAAGTGTATCAGGGACAAATCTAAATGATAATGGAGACACAGTTAAGAAGTGTTACAAAACAGTTACAAAAAGGAAGTAATTAGAACACGAAAGCAATGAAGTAATACTAACATCTAAATAAGTCAAGCTGTGTATGGGTGTGTCTGTATGTGGACTGGTTCGTTTCTTTTCCGCGAACGGTAATAGACATATACCTCATTCTTTTTGCATTAAGTCGTACTAAGTCCATGGAGTGTCAGAACAACACAAAACAAACCTGTTGGCGATCGCGCACGACGCAACAGCGCAAAATTGTCGGGAATCGCCACACTTGAAGATATGTGAAAATCATTTCTTTCACTTAATGGTCTGAATTGATTATTGCGGGCTCAGTAATGGAATGGAAACAACAATAATGGTTTTTGCAAACATTTTGTGATGAAAAGATTTGTTAGACCCGCAAATTTTTGCAGGCAAGCACAAGTATGAATATAAAACTAAGGAAAGCAAGCCTTGTTTTATCAGTTTATTATGTCCGAGGAGCAACATACCTAGTAACAGGACACTGAGGCTAAGTATTATGTACAGAGGAACTCGTGTTTCCCGGGGCATGCTGTTATGTTACATAGACAGAATGGAGTTTACAAGAGTTAGCATCCACAAAAGTATGGATATTTCATGAGAATGATATGTAAATGATTGTTTGTGAATAGATAATTACATATATCTGTCAAGGACTGTCCCTGAGACAGTAGGTCCCTGACTGAGAGACATCTAACGCAGTAATGCTGAAGATTGTTGGCGTTACGACTGTCATATAGTTTAGGAGTACTGTAGAAGTGAGGCACGTCCCCTGCCTCAGAGACTTGCCTGACAGAGCAATATCCTAGCCGAAGCTAAGGAAACACAACACTGTGCCTGCGATCCATAAGTCCATGTCAACGATACTTGGGAAGAGATAGACGGAAGTGATCATACTGTCGGATGGACACACACTGAGTCTGCCCAGTGTTCCTGCAATGGAGTGAGGGGAGAAGAGTGGCTGAATGTATCTTCTTTTTGTAGCAGAGGAGGGAGCATGTAGCATCATCAGGTAGAGGCAGTCCACAGACATTTTTCATGAGGAGGTCAACAGTGTCACTGGCTGCAATTCTGACATGAAAAGAATCAACAAGAACTGTATGGTAAGAGAATTTTCATGATCTGAAACTAGCTGACTAAAGCTTTGTTGAACTAAGCAGTGGCATGTGGGTTTTGGAGATAAGATGGCTTGAAGAGCAGACTGTGAGTCACAGAAAACTACTGCATTCAGTCCTTGCTGCGAGAAGAGACTAACTGCATGCCAGAGTTCCTGTAGCTCACAATAGGTAGGGCAAGATGAGTTTGGTAGTCTGCAGCCAACCCAACCTCCCTCCGGTGGGTCCAAATCGGGTGAGTAGATGGCACATCCAGCACTCCCATCTATTTACAGAGAACCATCGATGCAGAGATGGTGTGTGGCAGGAACTGAGGGAGACACTCTTGCAATGGTTTCCAATGCTAATTGTTTCTGGAGGAGTGGTAGGTCTGCCTTGGTGTAAGAGTTAAGCAGACTTCAAGACAAGGAATTGGACCACGATCCACTTCTGCCATGGGAACATAAATATCAAGTCTTTGTGGGATAGAACAGGCTGTATTGATGAGGGTGCAAATGCGAGGAAGAAATGGAGGTCAAGGTGCAACAGGGTCAAACGAAATTTTGATGACACGAGTATAATGATGAGCAAGATGGAGAGAGTGAAGACATTTGATGCTGAAGTAAGAGACATTGACGTATATTCTCTCAACAAGTGGGGGAGGACTGAGTTCAGTTTGCAAGTTGACTATTCTGGTGGAAATAGGACAGCCCAAGATGTATCTTACTGCTTTGTTCTGAAAGTATTCAGTGGGTTCTCAGGATGTCTTTGTGAGTTGACTGAGAGCAGGGGAGAGGTAATCAACAACTGACCTTATGAATACAATGAAGTAAGTTCTGACCACACGGACAGAGGTAGATGTCTGCCGTCACCTCTCACTTTGTCTATATCTCAAGACGACATATGGACATCACAGACAGGGTCATGAATGGTGAGTTCCTATCCTTGTTCCTGGATGTTCAGGACTCAGTCAACAGGCTCCATAAGCTCCCAGCCTACCTCAAAACCCGCTACCCTGTCAGCGTTGACCCTTCCTTGGCCAAAGAAGAACTCCATAGAATCTACACTGCTCGTCATTTCCATCAAAATGGGACGCCCATCAACCAGCTTGTTGTCACCTGGAGTCTCCCAGACCCTCCTTTACCAGTTGTCAACTTTAGTTTCCTCCCTTGTCTTCCTTCCTTTGAGCTACCCAGAATGAAGGACGAACAGCCATGGTGCTCCAAATGCTTGGGAATCAGGCATATATCAGGCTATTTCTCTGCCTCAGAAAAGTGTCTATGGAGTGCTGCCAACCATGCCTCCTGGTGCTCATATCGCATCCCTTCACCACCATCACTGCTGCTACCACTGTACTTTAGAACTGCAACCCTTAGCTGCACGAGACACCTCGCAGTGGAGATGTCGTAGTTGTTATAAGCCAGGACTCACTGTGTGGCATAGTTGTTCCAAATGCTTAGGCAATGCCGCAACTCCTTGATCTGCGCTAACACACTCAGCACCATCACCTCCTTTTCTACTGCTGGATCCTGCCACCTCACCTGTCTCTTCTTCCACTCCCGATTCTGCACATGTACTTGTCCTCCGTGATGCCATTGCCTCTGATGTCTCGGTGCACAGCACTTACAGTACGCTTTAATGCCATTCAGGCATTAAAGCGTACTGTAAATGCCTTGTCAGTCAGCACACCAGCACTGAAAGAGCACTAACTTCTCTTGTTGAATCTCATCACGTTATCATCATTATTGTCGTTGCCCTCACAGAGAAACTGGATGCTATAGCCTCTCGCCTTGAGAGGATCAGTGATCTATCGACAAAGGACCCCTCACATACTACACCACAAAGCAGTGCTCATGATACCTCTTCAACCCCACCTAACTCCCAGAGAACCTGAACATAAAATTTGCAAACCGAATGTCACATCATGTTATCTCTTGGAGTTCCTATGGGTTCAGAAGTCATTCGAAACTTGATGCACACAAGAGCTATGTATGTTGCCATCATCCACATGTTATATTCATTCAAGAAGTCCTTGTTGGTCGTCCTCTACCTGGGGAAGAGGCTCCCTCACTTACTGTTAATATTTCATATGTTCACCTTGACAGGAATGGTCTCATGGGTTACAATTACTCCTCCATACCACATCAACTTTTCCACTGCTCTGTAGATGATGATATGACCTTTCAGCTTCTTGAGATCACAGTGAGTGATGGTAGGATTTGCTTATGTAACATCTATTCTGTCCCTGGAAGGATTAATCTCCTTGCCCACCCTACTCCTACAGCTTGTGGCATGATCTACATGGGTGACTTTAATGCTTGACATCCTGCCCTGGGTGACCTCCCTCCTACTCCAAATTGCAATGGGCTTTCTCTCCTTGAATACATGCGCCGCTACCAACTCACTCACTGGGACACTGGTGGTGCCGCGCACATTCGTGGAGGCAGTCTTAGTCACATCATAACTTCTCGGCTAGCGCTGTCCCACGTCAGGTGCTCTTCCATCCCTACCCTCTTCTCGGACCATGTTGCCCTCAGCCTGTACTGTTCCCCTCCTGCTGGACTTTCCCCTCCTCATACTCGTACCTGCACTACCATTCCTCCTAAGTACTGCCCTGCATACATCTCATACATTTCAAACCTGTCCCCACATTTGATTTACAATCACCTGATAACTTATATTCCTCCATGATGAACTCCATCCATGATTTCCACAGCTGCTACATTACAAGACCACACATTGAAAGTCGACTTGAAGTTCATACTTGGACACTTGATCAGCGCATCCTCCAAGCAGAATGGAAGGTGATGGAACATGGTCTCTCCTTCCAGAGGTAACCAACACCTGACCGTCTGTGCCAGTACCAGGCATCAAGAGACGATTTAAGTGTCTTCCAGCAATGAGCCCATACTGAATCCTGGCAGAAGGTCACAGATAGCATCAACTACCAGACGAGTGTTGGATCCATATGCCATCTAATAAACAAGGTTGTCAGTAAAATGCCCTAGAGTGCTCACCATCACAGTCCAGCTGGGAATGCACAACATCTTTTTGATACATAGTCTGAACAGTCACAAGCATGAAACCTTCCCACACATATTCAAGATGCACTATCCTCCCAGCAAAATGTCCACACACTCCATCTGATGGCTGCATTAGTGAAAGCAGATGAATATGATGACGCATTGATAACTGAGGACGAATTGCGATGTGCCTTCATTAGGAGTAAGACAACAGCCCCTGGGGATGATGGTATCACTTACCCTGTCCTTCGCCTATTTCTGAAAGTCCCTGGCAGCCCCCTGCTACAGCTGTACAATCTTTGCTTCCTTAAGGGATATGTGCCTAACGCCTGGACCTCCAACACGATTCCAAAACCTGGAACTGACAAATTCTGACGTATTTCCCTCAGTTCCTTCTTCAGCAATGTGCTCAAACACATGTTCCCTACCCGTCTCATGTTTTGGCTGAAGGACAACCTCTCACCCAGACTGTCTGGTTTTCTACCACAAAGAAGTATACTCCACTGTCTAATGGAACTCTATACCCTCCTCTGCCCCATCAGTGTTGTAACATTCAGTGATCTTAAAAGTGACTTGAATGTTGCAGAGATATGATCCTCAATCAGCTGGTGGAATTTGGTGTCCAAGAAAACCTCTTGAGTTGGATGCGGGGTTACCTCCATAACAGAACCTCGTGTGTCATTTTTAAGGGCGCATGTAGCTCCTCCAAGGCCTTCGAACTCGGAATTCTGCATGGTGGTGTTCTAAACTAGTTTCTTTTTAATGTCCCTATGCACCAGTTACTCTTTCTTCTTCCCAACATTTCCAGAAAGACAGTTACATGTTATGCTGATGATATCTGCATTCAGTCCAGCTCTCCAGAAGATCTTCAACACTTCCTTCAGTCATTCTATCAGTCGTCTTCCACTTGTATCCTCATCCTGTCCCCAGAAAAAAAAAAAAAAAAAAAAAGCAGAATCATCTCTCCCCGCAACCGAGGAACGCTTCCATAACACACTGTAGGAATAAGTGTCATCCCTCTGTGCAGGCAGTACCTCCACCTCTATGCACCTGTACTGATTGCCCCAACCATAACCGTGAGACAGCTTGTTCATCCCATCATCCGGGACCTCTTAAATCGGTTGCAGCAGAGTTTAATTCCCCTCGAGACGCTCATCAACTCTATCAAAAAAGAATAAATATATAAATTGCATGCTGTTATGTGCCTCAAATACAAACAGTTTAGAGGTTTTAATGATGATGCCATCAGATAACCATACAGCCTATGCTTAAGATATCTAACAAAATGCAGTCAAGGGTACAACAGAATTATTGCTGACAGTGCAAGGCGAATATAATATGTAAGAGAAAGAGAGTGACATGGGAGAAAGGGACAAGAGGAAAAAAGTTAGCATGATCCAGGTGATGAAAGAATAGATTTGTAGAATGAATTATATATATATATATATATATATATATATATATATATATATATATATATATATATATATATATATATATTGTTACATAGCCTATGATTTCATCATCCTTTGTGTAATTTTAACGCACAGTATGCTGCATGTTTGATCACGAGCGTGTTCTGCCTCAGTCCCCCCCTTCTACCGTTATAGTAGAGTAAGTCGTTCTTTCTGTTGTTCAGAGCGGGATTGTCAACTCTTTGTCCCCATGGCTTCATTTGCGCGTCCTTCTTACAAGTTGTATCAAGCTCTGCCGGCCCCTATATAATGAACTCAGTCTCTGCATCATTGCCACTTAGATCTACTCCTCATTTTGTTCACATCTCTGTCCTCCCCTGTACCGTTATTATTATTGTGAGTGCTCCAGAAGTCTCCAACCATCTAGCTGTGTGTAATTTGAGTATAACTGTTGTTGCATTTTTTCTTGTACTGTGTAGCATAAGGTTAGTTCTTAGGCCTAGTAAGGTTTCTGTAGGATTCATTTTGTCAGCCAGTTTTAATATTATTTTGTATCTGTAATAATTTATCTTGCATTAACTGAGCATTACCCAGTGTATTTTCCTTTTATCAGGGCTGACTTAGGTAAATTTACTCTTGCTAATTTCATGTTAATAGAGGCTATTGCAGTTAACCATATATTTAACCTGTTTTTGCCATTACATTATCCTTATGAGTCCTGAATGTTTTGTTGTTAGTTTGAGCATTAAACTTTAACTTGTAATTTTACCTAACTCTTTTGTTTTGAACCTGGAACTTTACGGGACAGTAGTGACTCTTAGTATTCTCACTTAAAGTGTACATTATCTTTCTCTGTTCCGTAACATAAATTTGGCGACCTCATATCAGGATATTCAGGATATTATCATAAGGATATTGCTTGATATTTTGTGACTGTTACTTATTCATGATGTCTACAATTACTACACTTGATGAAGCCAAAGATTTTTTGTCAAATGTGCAAACAGTGTGTGATGTAGAAAACAGAACAAAGGATGAACTTAAGCTTGTTGCTCAACAATTGGGAATTGCTGTTCGCTCTCATCATTCTAAAGATCAAATTGTTGACATGATTAATGAAAACTTGTTTAATGTAACTCCTCCAAATGAGCAAACGCAGATTGAATTAGCTAAGTTACAGCTAGCCCTGCAGGAGGCTCGTGTGAAGGAAGCTGAATTTCAAGCACGTGCTAAGGAGGCTGAGTCTCAGGCTAAGGAGGCTTGTGTTAAGGAGGCTGAGTTTCACGCACAAGTTGAACTTGCTAGGATTCAGGCAGACCATGAGTATCGCATGAAACAAGGTGGAACTGGATCATCTAGCTCTGATGATTTTGATGTGGCTAAAAATGTTAAACTTGTCCCTCCTTTTAATGAATCTGATTTAACAAAGTATTTTCAGTTGTTTGAGAGGGTAGCTACAGGTTTTAATTGGCCCAAAAAGTATTGGCCAGTACTCCTTCAAACTGTTCTCACCGGTAAAGCTCAAGTAACTTATGCATCTTTGCCTCAGGATCAATCTGATAATTATGATGTAGTTAAGAGCTTGATTCTTAAGGCCTATGAGCTTGTTCCTGAAGCTTATAGAGTAAAATTTAGGACAACTTACAAGCAAGATAAGCAATCCCATGTTGAGTATGGAAAAATCAAAGAAGATCTGTTAGAGCAGTGGTTAAATTCTAAGAATGTGGATTCTGATTTCGGTAAATTTAAGCAGATGATTTTGCTGGAGGACTTCAAGAGGTGTATTTATAAAGATGTAAGCCTATATCTTGATGAGAGAAGAATAGATAATTTGTCTGATGCTGCAGTTTTAGCTGATGAATATGTTCTCACTCACAAGAGATATTACAGAGAAAAAAGGAAAGCTGAGAGTAAGTACGTTGCCTCTACTCAGAGTACAGGTAACAGGAAAGAGAATAAAGATGATGTTTCTCAGGAAGTAAATACCAGCTTCACCTCTAGATTTCAGAAAAGTAAATGTACTTATTGTAGTAAGCTTGGTCATACTACGGAGAGATGTTTCAGGAGACAGCGTGATGTGAACAAAAAGGAGTCTTTAAATATTCAGTCAATTGGTCTAGTGTCCACCCTTGAGAGTTCCCATAATTCTTTAACTGAGTTAACTGAACCTGCTTTGAGGGGTAACTTAAATTCTCATGATGGAGCTCCTCTTTTGAGCAGTAACGTGGGTGACACTCTCAAGAGTTCATGTGCTAATTTCCTGTCTGATGGTTTTGTCAGTCCTCTGGACAGTAATGACAGGAAATCAGTTAAAATATATCGTAATACAGGTGCTTGCCAATCCCTTATGCTGACCAGTGTTCTAGGCTCTAATGTTAATTCCTCTGATGAAACTGTAATCTTACAAGGTGTAGGGAATAATTATTTCTCTGTCCCTCTGTGCAGAGTGAATTTAGAGTCTGGTTTTGTTAATGGTTCCGTTATGGTTGGGTTGGTTGAGACACTCCCAATGTCAGGTGTAACTTTCTTACTTGGAAATGATATTGGTGGAAGTCAAGTGTGTTCAGCTCCTCAGTTGTCTAGTAAGCCAGTGGCTGCGACCCAGGATTATGATGTCCCTGATGTGTTCCCTGCATGTGCTGTGACTAGGGCTAAGTCTAAAGTTACTGGTGATTTAGAGGATAATGATGATGATGATGTTATCCTAGCTGACACTTTTCTTGCTAATTTGGACCACTCACCAGATGAGGCAGTACCCCGTAGTGTTGATAATTTGTCTCGCCAAGAGTTGGTTGAGTTGCAGGTTGCTGACCCTGAGTTGAAAGGTCTAGCTAACTCTGCTTGCAGTGAGGAAGAGTCAGCTGGTGCTTCTACTTGTTATTATATAAAGTCAGGAGTACTTATGAGGAAGTGGAGACCCCCAACAGCATCAGCCGACTGTGAATGGGAGGTTGTACATCAAGTTGTCATCCCTCGTGTTTGTAGGCAGGATATCATTAGAGTGGCTCATGATTCCAGTTTGGCAGGACACCTTGGAGTGAGGAAGACTGTGGCACGCATTTTGAAACACTTCTACTGGCCAGGTATCTTCAGGGATGTTTCCTGGTATTGTAAGTCTTGTCACACCTGTCAAGTTGTGGGGAAGTGTAATCAGACCGAAAGGGTTGCACCTCTAGTTCCCATTCCTCCTTTTGAGGCGCAATTCACCCGTGTGTTGGTGGATATTGTGAGCCCTCTTCCTAACACTTCTTCAGGATTTTCTTATGTGTTGACCATGATTGATATGGCTACTCGTTATCCTGAAGCCATTCCACTTACAAATATCTCAGCAAAGAACGTGGTTAAGGAAATGCTAGGGTTCTTCACAAAGTTTGGTCTGCCCAAGGAGGTACAGTCAGACCGGGGAAGTAAATTCATGTCAAATGTTTTCAAGCAGTCTCTGAAAGAGTTGGGCATCACCCAGATCACGTCTTCAGCTTACAATCCCCAGACCCAAGGAGCGTTGGAGAGATATCATCAAACACTCAAATCGATGCTCAAGAAATACTGTTTGGAACATCAGAAAGACTGGGATAAAGGTCTTCCATTTGTTGTGTTTGTCGCAAGAGAATCTCCAAATGAATCAATGGGCTTCTCACCCTTTGAACTACTGTTTGGCCATGAAGTAAGAGGACCCCTTAAGTTACTCAAGGAATGCTGGCTGTCGGAGGAAGATGACGTCAACCTGCTGGAGTATGTGATGAAGTTCAAAGAACGGCTGTCCACTGCTTTACAGCTGGCGAGAGAGAATTTAGGAGCTGCTCAGGAGAAGATGAAGACTTGGTATGATAAGAAGTCCAGGTTACGCCACTTTCAGCCAGGAGATCAGGTTTTGATTCTGCTACCGGTTCATGGGCAACCTCTTCAAGCCAAGTTTAGTGGTCCTTATTTCGTGGAGAAGAAGCTCAGTGATGTCAACTATGTCATCGCCACACCAGATCGTAGAAAGAACAAGCAACTATGTCACATCAACATGCTGAAGTTATATCACAGGCAGGACGAAAATAATCCAGTCTGCACTGTAGCTGTTCCACCCGAGTCTGCAAGTGAAGCTCTCCCATGCAGTATGAGCCTGAGTGATAGTTTGGGGAAGAATCCTGATATCATGAATGATCTCCAGACTAAGCGTTCTCATCTACCTCCCGAGGAAAGGCAAGAGTTTTCGGCATTACTGCAGGAGTACCCGCAAGTGTTCCATGCCACTCCAGGAAGAACCACTGTGTTGATGCATGATGTCGATGTTGGAGACGCAAAGCCAATTAAACTGCCTCCTTACCGTGTGAACCCAGTGAAAGTTCCTCTCATCCAGAAGGAGCTTGGCTACCTGTTGGACCACAAGATGATTGAGCCATGTCAGAGCGAGTGGAGTTCTCCTGTCACTCTAGTCCCTAAGCCAGGTGGGTCACAGCGGCTTTGCATTGACTACAGACGTGTTAATAAGATAACTAAAACAGACACTTACCCTCTTCCTCGTGTGGAAGATTGCATAGACAAGATCGGAAAGGCTAGGTACATAAGTAAGTTTGATTTGTTAAAGGGATACTGGCAAGTACCTATGACTGAACGTGCTAGGGAGATCTCATGTTTTGTAACACTAGGAAAGACTTTTGCATGTTCTGTAATGCCATATGGCATGAAGAATGCACCAGCCACATTTCAGAAGCTCATGAATGTTGTAACCGAGGGTTTGGCAGGGTGTGTTGTTTATATTGATGATGTATTAATCTTCAGTGACAACTGGAAAGATCACCTATGCCATGTCAGTAAATTTCTTGAGCATTTGGTTCATGCTAATCTTGTAGCTAATTTATCAAAGTGTGAGTTTGGTCAAGCTAAAGTTCAGTACCTTGGGTACGTAATTGGTGATGGACATGTTGCACCACCAGGAGCTAAGGTTCAGGTTATAAGTGATCTTCCCAGACCTAAAAGTAGGAAAGAGCTACAAAGATTTTTGGGAATGGTAGGTTATTACAGGAGATTTGTTCTTAACTTTTCAATTCTTGTATCACCACTTACAGACCTACTGAAAAAGGGAATTAAATTTGTCTGGACCGATAACTGTGAATCCTCTTTCAACAATCTTAAAGCTATTCTATTAAGTCAGCCAGTGCTCGCAACTCCAAATTTTGCTAAGCCTTTTAAGATGGCTGTTGATGCAAGTGATACAGGAGCTGGGGCTGTTTTGCTGCAAGAGGATGATCAGGGTATTGAACACCCTGTATCTTATTACAGTAAGAAGTTCACTCCACCTCAAAAGAATTACTCAACTATTGAGAAAGAGCTTTTGGCCTTGATATTGGGTTTACAGCATTTTTCATTTTATTTGTGTTCTGGTTTTGACCCCATAGTCATTTATAGCAATCATAACCCACTGAAATTCCTTAGTAAGTTTAAAGATAAAAATCAGAGATTGACAAGATGGAGTCTACTTCTTCAGGAGTATTCATTAGACATACAACATGTCAAGGGGAAAGAAAATGTTATTGCAGACTGCTTATCTAGACTTTAGACAGATTGTTTTAGAGTAATAAGAAATTTCCTTTGTAAATTTCTTTTTCTTTGTGGGGAGGTGTTACATAGCCTATGATTTCATCATCCTTTGTGTAATTTTAACGCACAGTATGCTGCATGTTTGATCACGAGCGTGTTCTGCCTCAGTCCCCCCCTTCTACCGTTATAGTAGAGTAAGTCGTTCTTTCTGTTGTTCAGAGCGGGATTGTCAACTCTTTGTCCCCATGGCTTCATTTGCGCGTCCTTCTTACAAGTTGTATCAAGCTCTGCCGGCCCCTATATAATGAACTCAGTCTCTGCATCATTGCCACTTAGATCTACTTCTCATTTTGTTCACATCTCTGTCCTCCCCTGTACCGTTATTATTATTGTGAGTGCTCCGGAAGTCTCCAACCATCTAGCTGTGTGTAATTTGAGTATAACTGTTGTTGCATTTTTTCTTGTACTGTGTAGCATAAGGTTAGTTCTTAGGCCTAGTAAGGTTTCTGTAATTTATGTAGGGTTCATTTTGTCAGCCAGTTTTAATATTATTTTGCATCTGTAATAATTTATCTTGCATTAACTGAGCATTACCCAGTGTATTTTCCTTTTATCAGGGCTGACTTAGGTAAATTTACTCTTGCTAATTTCATGTTAATAGAGGCTATTGCAGTTAACCATATATTTAACCTGTTTTTGCCATTACATTATCCTTATGAGTCCTGAATGTTTTGTTGTTAGTTTGAGCATTAAACATTAACTTGTAATTTTACCTAACTCTTTTGTTTTGAACCTGGAACTTTACGGGACAGTAGTGACTCTTAGTATTCTCACTTAAAGTGTACATTATCTTTCTCTGTTCCGTAACAATATATATATATATATATATATATATATATATATATATATATATATATATATATATATATATATATATATATATATATTCCCCTGTGGCGGGGGGGACACAATCTGGCCGCACTACGGGGTGGTACTACTACTCTGCAGCCAGGTTGTGTTAGGAAGAATACTGCCACCGTATTCCCTGCGTGTCGTAAAAGGCGACTAAAAGGGGGGGGAGGGGACTAGGGACCCCCTCCTCTGTTTGTTAGTTCCTAAAAAGAGACAGGCCAGAGAAAGGGATGGGGGATTGAGTTATCCCCGTCCCCTGAAGATTGGGTCTATGAACGTGCGTGGATGTGGTACGATTGAGGCTAAAAGGGAGGAGATTGGGAGAATGTTTGTGAGAAGAAAGTTGGATGTGTTAGCTTTGAGTGAAACGAAGATGAAAGGGAAGGGTGAGTCTATGTTTGGAAGTGCGAATGGAAGATTGTCAGGTGTTGATAGAGGAAGGGAAAGAGAAGGTGTGGCCTTGTTAGTGAGTCCGAAAGTACAGCAGTGTGTGATTGAATGGAAGGAGGTGTCATCAAGACTGATGTGGGTGAAATCGAAATTTGAATGTGAGGTGTGGGTGTTTGTGAGTGCATATGGGCCTGGTAGTGAAAGGGATGAAGAAGAGAGGGAGTCTTTCTGGAATGATGTTGATAAGTGTCTGCAGAATTTTGGAGCGAATGTGAATGTGGTAATGATGGGAGATCTGAATGCTAGAGTGGAAAATGTAGCAGTTGAAGGTGTAGTTGGTATGCATGGTGTGCCTGAAATAAATGAAAATGGGGAACGAATGATAGGGATGTGCGTTGAGTGAGAGATGGTGATTGGAAATACTCTGTTTGAAAAGAAAGATATTTATCAGTTTACATGGGTGAGACAGGAGGGTGGAAGGGTTGTTGATAGAGCATTATTGGACTATGTGGTTGTGTCCAGGAATGTAATAGGAAGATCGTTGGATGTGAGAGTTCTGAGAGGGGAGGGTGGAGGTATGTCTGACCACTACCTGGTGGAGGGAAAGTTAATAGTAGGTAAGAGATGGATGAGAGCTAGGAAGGTTAGGTGTGGCAGGGAGGTTTTGAAAGTGAGTGAGTTGGATAAAAGAGAGAAAATGATAGAGTATCAGGAGAAATTGAAAAATGAATGGAATGCAGTGAAAGATCAGGAAAATGGCAGTGTTGAGGAGGAATGGCAGATGTTTAATAGTGCTGTGGTGGGGCTTGCGGAAGAGGTGTGTGGTGTGAGATGTGTGGGTGGTGGTGTAAGAAAAGGAAGTGAATTGTGGTGCGAGGAAGTCATATGGCTGTGGCTGAGAGGAGATGTGCATATGAAGTGTGGCTGCAGAGGATGGATAAGGAGTCATTTGAGAGGTGTAAGGAAAAGAGGAATAGGGCGAGAAGGGATGTGGCAGCAGATGAGAGGTGGGGCAGGCGGCTGGCTGAGAATTTTCAAGAGAATAAGAAAATGTTCTGGAAGGAGGTGAAAAGGGTGTGAAAGGGAGAGTCTGGGAAGGAAGAGATAGTAAAAGCAGAGGATGGAAGGATGTTAACTGAGATCGATGCAGTAAGGAAGAGATGGGCAGAGTATTTTGAAAGATTGTTAATTGTAGAGGAAAGGGTGGCTGAGACTGTGGCGGATGGAAGGGTGCAAGGAATAAATGTGTTGAGAGAACAGAATGATTCTTTGATCACGAAAGAGGAAATGCAGGAGGCAGTAAAGGAGATGAAAAAAGGGAAAGCTGCAGGTATGGATGGGTGTGCTGTGGAATGCCTGAAGGGTGGTGGAGCGACTATTATTGACTGGTTAGTAAGGCTGTTGAATGTGTGCTTTGTGAAAGGTATGGTGCCAATTGACTGGGCAAGTGCTTGTGTGGTCCCATTGTATAAAGGCAAGGGTGATAAGCATGAATGTACTTGTTTTAGAGGTATAAGTCTGTTGAGTGTTGTAGGTAAGGTGTATGGTTGAGTGTTAAATAAGAGAGTTAGAGAGGGTACAGAGGGAGTGATTGGTGATGAACAGTGCGGCTTTAGGAGAGGGATCGTGGATCAGGTGTTTGCTGTGAGACAAGTGTGTGAAACGTATTTAGCGAAAGGCAAGGATGTGTTTTGGGCATTCATGGATTTAGAGAAAGCTTACGATAGCTTGATAGGGAGGCTTTGTTGACTGTTTTAAGAATGTATGGACTTGATGGTAGGTTACTAAAAGGGGTGAAAAGTTTTTATGTAAATAGTAGAGCGTGTGTAAGAGTGGGAAATGCTGTGAGTGATTGGTTTCCCGTGAGAGTGGGGCTGCGACAGGGATGTGTGATGTCACCTTGGTTGTTTAATATTTATATGGATGGCATTGTAAGGGAGGTGAATGCAAGAGTTCTAGGTGGAGGTCTGAGTCTGGTGAATGTTGATGGTAGAGAGTGGAACCTGAAGCAGCTGCTGTTTGCAGATGATACTGCACTGGTGGTTGATTCAGAGGAGAGATTGAGACAGTTGGTAAAGGAGTTTGGAAGGGTGTGTGAAAGGAGAAAACTGAATGTAAATGAGAAAAGAGTAAAGTGATGAAGTGTACGAGGTCGATAGATGGTAGGGGGATGAATATAGTTTTGAATGGTTAATTGCTTGAGGAGGTAGTGTGTTTTAAGTATTTAAGGTCACATGTTGCTTTGGATGGAAAAATAGATGCAGAAGTGAAGTTTAGAATGAATGAAGTAGGAAAGGTGCTGGGATGAATGAAAAAAGTGTTTAGATGTCGTTCGCTTAGAGTGGATGTAAGGAGAAGGCTGTATGAGGGTCTTGTGGTACCGACTGCATTATATGGGGCTGAAACTTGGAATATGGTTGTAGCAGAGAGGAAAAGTTTGAATGTAATGGAGATGAGGTGTCTGATGAGTATGTGTGGAGTGACGCGTATGGATCGACTGAGAAATGATGAAGTGCAAAGGAGAACTGGAGTTGTTTGGGAGATGACTGATTGAGTTGAGCAGAGGGTGTTGCGATGATTTGGGCATATGGAGAGAATGGATAATGAGCGATTGGTGAAAAAGACAACTAGATCTGATGTGAGAGGTGTAAGGCTGAGAGGGAGACCACAAATAGGATGGATGCACAGTGTGAAGAGAGCGTTGGATGCGAGTGGGATGTCTGTTGAGCAAGGAAAAGTGGCTGTGCATGACAGAAATCAATGGAGAGAAATTGTGAATGAATAAGTGATGACGCAGCCCCGAGGGGATATTCTCCCGCATTTGGTCTGATCAGCTAATCAGGTCTGGTGTGGGCAAGGGGATGGGTCTATTATTATGTGGCATGGGTAAACCAGCTCTGCTGTCGGGCCCTGCTGCGGATGTCACTGATTGCACTGTGCAGTTGACCCTCGTGCGATGTGGTGTGGTGAGGATCTGTTCCTTCTCCTCTTTGGGGCTAAGATGCGAATGAATGTGTTAGAATGGATGAGTAAATGAGGAGTGTGTCGTCCTGTCTCGGCTATCTCCCTTTCCCTGGGGGAAGCAGCCTAGGTATATATATATATATATATATATATATATATATATATACAGTGGTAGAAAGGCTAACACGAAATGATCATGAAAAAATACATATATACATGCATATACACAAACATACATTACATATATGGCTGCATAATTATAAGAGAGCCTGGTTTGAAAGAGAGGACTGAGATTGATGTCATCTCTTTAGGTGTGTGTGTGTGTGTGTGTGTGTGTGTGTGTGTGTGTGTGTGTGTGTGTGTGTGTGTGTGTGTGTGTGTGTGTGTGTGTGTTGCGGTGGGAGGCTTGCATACCTCATAAATCTGGTGGGCAATACCAGCGAAGGGAGATCCTCCTCCCCCTCCCAGACTCAGCAGGAGAACAGGGTTACCCATGTTGTAGGGTCCATCAGTGACGGGTCAGATAAGAGTTCCCAGGTCCACTGCCCTGTGAACTACCCTTGGATGGGTTAAGGTTATGATAGTAAACCCAGAACGAAAAATCTGTGAGTGGTGTCCCACAGAAGACAGAGCTGGACAGAAAGAGCTCCCAACAGACTCTTGGAACCCTACTCAGTAGATGGTAGTCGTGAATCTTCATGCCAACATCACAGGCTGAGAAAGGCCAAATCATGTGGTAGTAAGGACTGCACACCCCCTCAAACACACCAAATCCATTTATTGTGCAAGTTCACTGCTACACTTACCTCCAATTTCATCCTTTCATCAAAAACAAAAGACCTATGGCAACAGGCCAGGGTGACGGTGACATGTCATGTATGCGGCTGGAAGTCACCAGCTTGAGCCCTGCACTTTGGCGGGATTGGCCCAGTGGTCGCTGGCATGATAGCATAGGAGCAGGTCATGCCTTCGGCAGCATCCAGTGCGACTAAGCTGCTGGAAACAGACTCCCAACCACTTACCCCTGCAGGGGAGGGGTTTAGAAAAGATAACCTAAACATTTGGTGCTCCGCACCACCTGGACAGATAACCGCGTCTGTTAAAGCATCCCCTACTGTGGTAAAAAAAAATAATAATAATCCCTGTGATTCTTGCTATCTGGAATATATGAACCTTGCTTGATACTGACCAAGATGTATGACCATGCCAGAGAACTGCCCTTATTGTCAATGAACTGTACCTATATAAAATTGATGTTGCTGCCTTGTCTGAAACTCAGTTCAGGGTAGGGCAGCCAAACAGAAGCAGGAGAAATGTTTACCTATTTCTGGAGGTGATACCCATTATCATTACCGGAGTGTCAGTCATGTGATGTCGGAGACCATGGAGCGCCATCTATCCGTTTCCTCCATCATCCTGACCAAGTCCGACAGTCTTCTTCCTCCACAAATATAATTCACAAGACAGTCCATAAACTTCATTCTCTGCCTTCCCCTTGCTGTTGTTCCCTCCACTCTCCCCAGCAAAAAGTTGCTCTCAAGCGCCTTAGCTCCAATTATGTAGGCAACAAACTTCAGCTGCCTCCTTCTTATGTACTTCCTAATCTCTTTTTCCATTCCTGCCCGTCTCAGTACTTCCTCACTTGTCACTCGAGCTGTCCAAGGAATTCTTATCATTCTTCATAACGATCACATTTCCACAGCTTTTGTCCTCTTCTTCATGTTCTTCTTTACGGTCCATGTTTCGCATCCATACATTAGAGTTGACCATACAAAACATTTTCACATCCTTATTCTTATCTCCATGCCCATTCTTATATTGGTTAAAATCTACTTTACTTATCCAAAAGTTGTTATTGCCGTTCCAGTTCTTTTTACTTCATTTTCACAATTTGCATCCTTAGATATTAGACTCCCTAAGTATTTATAACTTTCTGCTTGCTGAATTTGCCTCCATCGCACATTCACTGTTATTCTGATCCTCTCTCGTTTCTTCGTTATTCCCATGACCTCAGTCTTCTCAGCATTATCTTCAAACCTCTTCTCTCATATGACTCTTGCAGCTCGTTTACCAATCTGCAACTTGTCCTCTGAATCCGACAACAAAACTGTGTCATCTGCGTAACGGACCTTATTCACATTTCTTCCTCCGATGCTTTGTCCTTCCACGTCTTCCAGATCCTCCATGCAATTCTCCCCATAGAAGGAAATTAAATCTGAAGGTAGAACAGACCCCTGCCTGACTCCTTTCTAATTATCAACCCACTCTGTCTTCTCATATCCTGCATTCACCACCGCCCTTTGATTCCAGTACAAATTTGTAATCATCCTTATATCTTCACCCAGACAATGTAAAAACAAACGATCATACCAGGTCTGCAGTACGAACCAACCTACTACAGAAGATCCAAGAATTATCTGTGAGGATAACATGAGGCTGATGTCCTGGTACATACCACTCTCTGAAGGTCATTATGCAACTACTATTTGCTCAGTACCACATAATGGCAAACTCATCGTGCTTGGGGATATTAATGCCAGAGTAAGAAAAGATAATCATCTCTGACAAGGCTTTATAGACTGCCATGGTGTTGTTAACATGAACAACAATGGCCTCAGACTTAGAACACAGTCTACTCATCACGAACATCATTTTTCAACCTAAGGATAAGCACAAGACCATATTGATTCACCCATGACCTAGACATTGGCACCTAATTGACTATGTCATTGTAAGGCAGCGAGATCGTTGAGAAATTCTTATAATCCGAGCTACGAGAGGTGATGATTGCACATCAGACCCTAGTCTTATACTCACCAAACTGCATTTAATCATACAAGTATGCCCACAAATGTGCCATAGACCATCCTCCAAGAAACGAAACTGCAATATTTCAAAGGATGCGCAATCTGCAACACCTTCTACAGCACTATTACAGACGAGCGCTCTCAATGCCCACCACTTGATCCAAACAACAATGCAAGAAACCTAGATGATGAGTGGCAGAACACTGAGCAACTGCTGCAAAGCACAACCGAAGAAACTCTAGGCTTCTCCACTCGCTGCCATTAAAACTGGTTTGACGCAAATGCTGAGGGCATGCATGACATTCATGCAATGAAGAACAGAGCACTTAACAACTGGTTGCCCCAACTCCTTAACCCTAAAAACTGAAATACAGGGGGTCTCAAAAGTGAAACCCAGAGAAAACTGCGAAACATGGAGAACAAATGGTGGACTGAGCAGGCAGAAGACTTTAAAAGACTGACTGATACTTATGACTAACATGAGTTCTACGAGTCCATAAAAAACCAACCATGGGCCAACCAAACACGACATAAGAACACAACATAACCTCTACTGGATCATCTGAAGGAAAGTTCCTGAAACACAAGGAAGTAGTCGTGGACAGATGAGCACACTTCATTATCTTACCAAATCGAAGAAACCCAGTGGAGCATAATATCCTTGTTAACATCCTAACTGCCCCTCATGCAGCAAATCTTGATGTCCCCTACACTTTCAGAAACCGTTCAGGCCATCTGATCTCTAAAAAATAACAAAAGCTCTGGCTCTGACGACATACCATCTGAACTAACAAAAGAGGGTGACCAGTTATTCCACCAGTGCCCCCAAAATCTCATGCTGACTATTTGGAACCATGAAAGAATTCGATCTGAATGGCTTATTTCTGATACTGTAACCACCTACAAAAGGAAAGGGGACTGCTCAAATTGTGACAACAGCAGAGGCACACCCCTCCTTGTGAATGCTATTAAAGCAGTAGCCAGTATAATGTCATCCAGACTGACAAAACATTTGACTGAGTCAACACTCCCTGAAACACAGTGTGGATTTCGGTAGGAACGAAGTACCTGTGTTATGACCTTTGTTGCCCGACAGATACAAGTGAAATGCAACGAGCAGGACCGTGACTTGAATATTTCATTCATCGATCTTGCAAAAACATTTGACACTGTCAACACAGAACTTTAAAGGAATGCTTTTTCAAAATTTGGAGTACCAAATAAATTTCTTACTATCCTGGGGAGCGGCATGACAAAAATGAATGCTCATGTGTCCATAGGTGGGAGCAAATCCAAACCCTTCACCGTGGATGTGTGTGAAAAGCAAGGATGTGCCCTGGATCCTGTCATCTTCAACATCTGTCTCACTGCAGTCACTCTTTTAATTCACCAATAACTGAATCCGATCATACAATAAAAATCCCATTCCTTCTAGACGGTGACTTCTTTAGTCTCGGACATTTTCAAGGACAATCAAATACTGAAATGGGTCTTTTCCTAGAGCTGTATAATGCTACTGTGTTGTACTGAATTGCCCATACCTCAGAAGTTCTATAACAGTGTCTCACCATCGTTTCTCGCGTATACCATGCATGGACTCCTAATAAATGTCAATAGGACAAAAATAATATCTCAGAGAAACAATCCAGCAGAGTCTCTTGCATTTCAGATAAATGGCAAAAATGTTAGACATTTGGAGAATTTTACCTACGCTGAGTGTGTTCTCACATATAAACATAATATTGTTGCAAATGCTCTTGCACGAATCAATCACGCCTCAGCCTCGTTTGGATATCTCACATCCAAAGGCATTGAAAACATCATCTTGAGAATCGAGACGGAGATTTTTTTTTTTTTTATGTGAGGAAGAAGGAACCAAAGGCAACGAGTCCGCAAAACTGTTCCTTCCAAGAGAAAAACCAAATACAAGAGAGAGCCAAATTCAAGATCCATTCATTTCGAGATGCCTGGACACACTGCGTTTGAAAGACTGGAGATCATAGGAAACAGGAAATACAGACAGAGGGAGACAGTTCCAGAGCTGACTACCTCTCCACCCTCTTGTACGGTGCTGAATCCTGGACTACTTACCAGCGTCACATCAAACAGCTTGAGTCGTTTCACATCCAATGCTTACAGTGCATTCCAGGACTCACATAGGAGGATAAAGTCCCTAACTCACAAATTCTCCAGCGGGCAAAGTCAACCAGCGTAGAAATCATGTTGGCTGAAAAGCAATTAAGATGGGTCAGACACGTGTTCCGCATGCCTGAGCACTGCCTTCCCCACCAGGTTCCGCAGCACGCCCAAATTCAGGGGGACAGAGGAAAAGATTTAACGTTCATATATAGATATCTCTGAAGAAATGTATCATCATACCAAAAGATCTTGAAAATAATGCCTCAGACAGCAAACAATGGCAAGCGAAGGAATAATTAATGCTGAAGAAGCCTGGAACGTGACCAGAGAGGAGCATGGACAATGGAAGCACAATCATAACAGAGTTCTCCCAGAAAACCCTAACTTGACATGCCGACTTAGTGGCAAAGTTTGCAGACCCCAGATTGGTCTGCACAGTCACACACGTTGGCACCAAAGACAGTGAGAGTGCAGCAAACTATGCAGATCCCGGATTGATCTGGACAGTCACACATATTGGTCCCAAAAACAATACGTGTATAGCAGACATCGTTTTCTGTAGCAGAAGGACAGTTTAAAGGAAGTAAGTGTGTGTTTAGATCATATCAAGTACATAAAGAAAAGTGGAAATAGAAAAGAGAGAAAGACGAAGTGAAAAGCCCTTCTATCCCTATGGAAATTTCCTTTAAATATTTCCCTTCCTATTCTCATCCCTGACTGGCCTTCAGCCACATCGATCTCCCAGGTGTAGGCACTGGTGATGAATGCAAACGCAGAGTTTGTAATACATGCGAGACAAGTAGAAGGATAAAAATAAGCCAGTTGAAATTACTACCGTCTTGACGGAAAAACTGAAGATTTTCCTGCAAACGTTTATGGATGCATGACCACTCCAAAGCTAAATAAAACCATCTGGCGGTAGCAAATAAAAACAAGGGGAGAAAGTCAGAGGGCAATAGTGATCAACGAGAGAGAGAGAGAGAGAGAGAGAGAGAGAGAGAGAGAGAGTAGCAAATATTTGATTACCTATATTCCTACCTACACCTATAAACAGATTATTAATTCTGAGTGCAGTACACACCATAGTCTAATTACTGATGCCAATACCATTCAGTATAGGGAGGGGAGGTTAATGGTAGTTTGAACTGCAGAAATGATGAGGGGGAAGGGCGGTGAAATGAAGGTGGGATGAGGAAATGGACTAGACAGTTAAAGAACAGGGGGGAAAGACTGTATGATAGCAAATGGAAAAGAGCAAAGAGGACGTGACTAAAGGAGAGCTAGAGTATTAAGAGGTAGTAGTGAAGGGAAGGGTGTGTAAAAAGCGTTTGGTGAAAGTTTAAGAGGGTGTAGAGGATGCTTTGGAGGGAAGGAGAAGCAAAGGAACAGGAAATGAAACTAAAGAGAGCGAAGGAGAAGAGGAAGAAGTTACATGGGAGAGATAAGGGAATTGACAGGAGAAGAAATGACGTGTCAGAGTGAGGCAAGAACAAAAAGGACGTGTTTTAGGGAACCCTTTGATTAGAGAGGAAGTAGTGAACGTTTAGATGTATGAAAAGAAGTGGCAAACTGTAAAGTGAAGGTCGGGTACACGCGAGAGCTTGGAGAGGAAGAAAGCAAAAGCCAAATAAAAGGAAGTGAAGGAATGGAAACAGAGAGTGTTGGAGTGAAAGAACACAAAAGATGATGGCGTATGGTTGAGAGAAGTGATAGCATTAATTATGTACCACAGCGAAGCGGTGTTTCCAAATTTCCTATTGGAATGAAGTGTTAACATCATCCTTTGATATTTTTTTATAGATAAGCGTATAAAGTGGGCTTTTTAAAAATGTTGATTTTTAAATAAATGTTTGTAAATAGACGGTTCGATTATTGTACTTTATACTACGTGTCTCTTGGATTTTACGGATTATGAAGAGTTTTATTTTAATCACCGAGTGCTGTTTTGCTTACCAGTGTCATATTTTAATGGATACCTCCTCTGTAATGAATATAAAGATTTGCTTTATGATCGCACCTCTCTTCGCCATCACATGGTCGTGCGACAATTGCCGACGCTCCATAATTAACGAAGACTCTTAACGCCTGATACTTTTGAGCGGAAGTTTTACCTAATGCATATTTTAGTCTGCATGCGGTGAGGGATCTCGGGGGTGAAGCCCCCAAGTTAGGTTCCAATGACTCTAGTTAGGCTTCCACTGCTGTGTGTGGATTTTAAATTGTATACATTTGAGTTTGGTGCGCTGACCTCATGTCCAGACAGCGGGATAAGCAGTAAACGCGCTACTGGGGGCGTTCAGGTGACTTTCTGTAATATCATTAAGTAGGTATATTTCGTTTGTTTTTCAATATTTTTTGATCGAAAATTAAATACTAATCGCCCGAGACATATCTAGAACTAAAAGTACTTTCCTTGAAAACGTAGGTCTGCAAGAAAACAGCTCGAATCACTGCGTCACTGTCGATCTTATTTACATAGATAGCGGAGGAGCATGGATGAGAATGGAAGACGACGGCCATAACAGACTGGAAAAAAGGATATTTTAAGGAAGATACAGGGTGGAATGAAGGGTGAGATATGTAACAAAGACAAGTAAGCGGAAGAGAAAATCTGGAAATAAAGTTTAGAAGTTCTGGACAGGTAAGGAAAAAGTTAAGTAAGCGCAATAAAGTAGGGTGGAGAGAGAGAGAGAGAGAGAGAGAGAGAGGTGAAAGTAGGGACCGGGGTATGGATGCGTGAGATGTTGGAAAATTAAACAGGATGAGGGAATAGAGAAATTGCGTTTAAAAGTAAATGGAAAGGGAGAGACAAGGGAGGGGAAAAGAAAAAGACCTGAACAACGGTAGTGATGGAGGGAATCAGTTTAACGTACAAAAAGGAACTTGGTTAAGGGTTCAAAGAAAAAAGTAATTATGAGCGTGATGACTCTGATCAGTGTAATAATGGTCGCTGTACTGGTTGTCAAGAGATAATGTTTGTGATTATTATCGTCCACCCAGCAGGGTGATAATGTGATTGCCTGCATCTGTGTGTGTTTTCGTGTGTATCTGTATGTTCCCAAAATATCAAAATTGAGTAAACTGTGTTCATACTTTATGGGGAGTAGCCTACTCCAGAAGGGATATGTGGCTTGTTGGTTAATAATCTGATAGAGCTGCGATGATTTGCCTCAGGTTACGAGAGGATTATTGATCCAATTTTTTAGTGGCGGCGGCGAAACGCATTCATGGGCGAATGCTTTGGCTTTAATTACTCTCGACCCACCTATGGTGGAAGATGCAATAAGTGATTGATCTCTCCGTCCATGGGTGCATGCGTGCATCTGTAATACTTTTCTGAGCGTTATATCTCCTGAACCCCTGAACCGATTTCCACCAAACTTTTGTCAGTGACACGGTATGAAGGGAAAATGAATTGATGAAGTTAAAAAGGTCAAGGGATTAAAGGTCAAGGTCACTTAGGTGTGGTTGCAATATTTCCTGACTTCCTCAACTGATTCTGACCAAAATTTTGTCAGTGATACAGTATGAAGGGACGATGAACTGAATTGATGACGTTTTTAACTTCATCAATTAGGTCAGAAAGGTCAAGGAGTCATATGGGGTTAACGTTGTTTATATCTAGCCTCATTTCAACTGTCTATGAACCCTGTCATAGAGGTTGTATGGCAAGTCCATGCTCAAAGCTTGGTGGAGGCATACCAAGTGATGCTTTTTGCATCTACAACTCGGGGCCCAAGCTCTCGGAGTTTCATTATGATAGTGTTGGTTATGGATTTTGGTTTTGATAATGACAATAATGTGAATGGTAGTAGTGATAATGACTGAAGGTAGTGGTAGAGACAGTTTTGGAAAAATGATACCGATAATAATGGTAGCTACTTATGTGGCGCTCTTTGAAATAATGATAGTGGTATTTATAATGGTAGTAACTATGACGGTGCTGATAGAAGTACAAGTATTGAGGCTATGGGAAATGATAACAGTGATAAGTTTCACTGGTAGTAATGGTAGTAGTGTCCGCAAAACTGGCAGTGTCGATAGTTATATCAACAATGCTTGTAGTGGCAGTGGTACCAACAATTGAATATAGCGGTAGCAGTGATTTGGTAGTTATATAGTTAGTAATAGTTAACAAAATGGTATTGGTGTTAGTGGTGATTGTGGTATTGGCAGTAATGTTAATCATCACAGCTGTGTTATTATAGTGCTGTCACTATTGTATTTAAACTTTTTGTTCTTACCACAACAATGAAGGGTCCGTGTGCAAGCAGTTATACAAATGCCACTCACTCTCATAGTAACCACTCTCTCTCTCTCTCTCTCTCTCTCTCTCTGAGTTGGAGGGAGAACAGAGCGACTTGGAGGAGACTGAGATTTGTTTGTGGCTATCCTTTACAAGATTAAGGTGTTTGACAAGAAATTATTCGATAATAATTTGACAGCGACAGTATGTCAAGACGCCACGTTTTTCACTGGGTAGGAATCCCCTATGTTTAAAGAAATTATCCCCAGTACTTCCATAGAATAATTTTGGTGACCTTTTTAATATAAAACCTGTAAGATTTTTTTTTCTCCTTTTGAAATCACTGCTACTTCCTTTGCGCCAGAGATGGGTCCTTTTCATGTAAGTATCACGTTGCTGTTTTTTTTTTCTTTTGTTCCTGGTTCATCTGGACAAAAACTGCCCTTCTCTGAAGTAAACGATCCTTCCGTCGGAGGATAGAGAGGTAACTGAGGGCCGTTTGTTTTACGTTTTGTTACCACTTGAAGGAGTCCCTCACTACAACCTGACAAACGTAAACTTCCTGATCAGAGATGTGGGCCTCACCTCACTCAGGACAGCATGGACATTCAATAACAGTCACGCAGGACACATAAAAAAACCTTGGAAATATGTAGACAATGCCGTGAATTCCTTGAACTAAATGTAACATGCCTGAAGGCTGATGATCAGTTGCTGTCTTTAACAACAGTACTGCACCCTAACTGTAATTTCAAAAGGAATACTGATTTGAAAAGAAGAGAGAAGGAGGTAGAAGGAAAGTAGAAATTCCTTATTCACTCATGCATTACTAGTGTTACTGAAACTGTTAATTAGCCTCAGTAATAATAGTAAAGGTGTCCACAATGTGGAACGCTGAATTGCACCTGAAGGTCAAAGGAAAAGCACAGCAATATGATTAAAGATATGAAGTTTTCCCTTTGGCCTTCGGGTGCAATTCACTGTTCCACTCCGTGGACGCCTTCATTTGATAGACTTTTCAACAATAAATGATGGTAGCTAGTAACAAAGTGGTCAATATTAAATTTCCACACAAAAAATATGATAAATAACAATTTGACGACGTCAGAAATTCCTCCCTTGTAGGGGAAAAAAAAAATGGTACTAAGTAACATTCAAATAATCTAAAGAAGTTTCCACAGAAAAGGGAGTTAGCATGGAATATCGATCCATTTGTTTTTTTAATTTCCTCAAAAAAATGATGGTAGTATGTAGCATCCAAATCATTTTAAGAAGTTTCCACATCAAACCATGGTACTATGATGCGGTATTCATTTTCAAGGTATTTCAAGTGAATCTTGTGACTGTAGTAACGAATCGAGACCAAGATGCATTCTGAATAAAAAATTTCAACAAGAAATCATGGTAGCAAGCAAGAATTTGACAAAATTAGAAACTTCCACAAACAATAATGGTGCCAAGAAACATTCAAAATAATTTTTAAAAATCCACAATAATTAATGGTAGCAAGAAGCATTTTATCAGTATTAAAAAAGTTCAACAAATATTCATTACGGCAAGTTGCATTTTGTTCAGTATTAGAAAAAATGGTGGTAGAAAGCAACAGTATGGTCATTATTAACAATTTCCACAAAAGTAATGGAGTTTGACTATAACGGAAACTTCACAAATAATGGTGGTACCGAGTAATGTTCAAACCTTAAAAAAGAAAAACTTCCAAAAAAGATGATGGTAACCTGTTCGAATTTGATCAATGATGAAAATTGCGGCAAAAGTTGGTACAGTAGTACCAAATAACATTTTGATCAATACATTTCGTAACAATTATGATGGAGCATGACAAAGTAGTCAATATTAAAGAACTTCTACAAAAAATGATGGTAGCAATTAATAGTTTCACAATGTTAGAACCCCCCCCCCCCGAAAGAAAGGTGGTACCAAGTAACATTCAAATCATTTAAAGAAATTTTCACAAAATTATGTTAGTATGGAATATCAAATCCATTTTTTTCCCACAAAAAAGATGGTACCATGTAGCATCCACAGCGGTTTAAGAAATTTTCACAAGAATGACAGTTTTATGATATACCGGTAGTATTTATTTTCAAGATAATTCAAGTGAATCTTGTGATGGTAGTAAGTTCAGTAATAATAATATAATTTTTCATCACTCAATCAATTTTTACCCCAGCTGAAGCATAGAAACCCGAGGTTACGCTTCTCATTCCAACACTCAAGACGAGCATGACCAACTTCGCAACCCGTGAGCAGCATTATATGAGAAAAAACTCAGCCATTCCCTACATCCTTACAGGGTTAAACCACTTAGATCGCCTCAGCCCGCTAAGCCACCAGGTGATATTTGGCTATACAGTATGGTTACCAACCAATCAAGTACTTGGGATGCTGGATATCATTTTGTTTGCCAATCAGTGCAGAGTGCTCCTAAGGTAGCTTTATGTCTAATGAGTGGAGGATGCACGCCCCTACTCACCATAATAATAATAATAATAATAATAATAATGATAATAATAATAATAATAATAATAATCTCATATCATTTATTAATGCAATAGAATGTAAAATGGTAATAATAATAATAATAATAAGAATAAGAATAAGAATAAGAATAATAATCTCATAATTTATTCATGTAAAAGATTATACAAGGGTAATAATAATAATAATAATAATAATAATAATAATAATAATAATCCATCCATCATCCAATCCTACATTGCCCCATGAGGAGCGTAGGAGCCCGGGGCTAGGCAGTTGGTCTCAACATTTAAGATGAGAGTGACCAGCCTCACTCATCCCTGAGTGGCTTTATATGAGTAATCAACCCCAACCACCCCTTGGATATAAACCTTCACCGGCTCAATCCGACTGGAGCACAATAATTACCCACTAAACCACCAGGTGCCAAAATTTGGCTATATGGTTACCACCCAGCATAGTAAATGGTTTCCTGGTGTACATGAAACCATTTGGCTTGTCACTCAGTGTAGAGTCACCCATAGGTAGAAAGTAAAGGAAAGAATGAAGGAAAGAAAGACAGAGGAGGGAGTGTAAAGTCACCCGTAGGCAGAAGGACAAGGAAAAAATGAAGGAAAGAAAGACAGAAGAGGATGGAAGAGAGGAAAGGGCAGACACCCGAGAGCAGCACTACATCAAGTGAGTGGATGGTGAGCGCCCCCACCTACCACAAACTAATAATAATAATAATAGTAATGATAATAATAATAATAATAACCAGCCCTAGGGTGGAAAAGGAGGTCCGGATGATGATGATGATGATATGATGATGATGAATGATGATTATTATTATATATCATCGTAGAGTAAGTGTCGTGGGCGTTGATAGGAAAAGTGCATGGAAAAATTATCATGGTGAATAAGGGACGTGGTGTCTTTAGGAGTAATAGAGGATACAGGGATAATTTCTTTGCAGAGAGATAGATAGTGGAGAAAGTTTGTGAAAAGGAGAATGAGGTATTTATGACATTTACAAATATTAGAAAAAAGCATAAGGCAGGGTAAACAGACCAGCATAATGGAATGCTCTGCGGATGTAACGTGTCGATTATAAAATGGTGAGTGTTGTAAGGACTTTTATGATGAAAGTGAAGCTTGTGTAAAGGTAAGTAGGCATCCAAGTGAATGGTTTAAAATCAGGCTTGCCGTGAGACAAGGCTGATGTGAATTCACTATAACTTTTTATCTATCTTTCTATAATCTCTATCTATTTATATTTATATATATTACACGCAGAGTGTGAAATCAGTCATTTCGTGAAATGCCTAGTTAGTCCGTGAAATGAGTGTAACTTAGGATGGGTTAATTTAGGTTAGGTTAATTTAGTCTGCTGTTGGGGTAAGCTGGGATAATCTATGTTTATGTTAGGTTAGGCCCAGTTAGTTAGTTTAGATGAGGAGAGGCTAATTTAGATGAACGTTTACCATACGTTCATCAAAAATAACCTACCCTAACATTACGTAATGTAACTTAGCCTAACCTACGCTAACCTAGCCTAACGTAGATTATCCCAGCCTAACCTGACCGGTGCCTAAACTAACCTAAACTAAATTAACCCATCCCAATTTACACTCATTTCACGATTTGACTAGACATCTAACGAAGAGACAGGTTTCACTGTCTGCCTGTAATATATATATATATATATATATATATATATATATATATATATATATATATATATATATATATACTGGAGAGAGAGAGAGAGAGAGAGAGAGAGAGAGAGAGAGAGACTGATGGATAGATGAAATAATGAGATAAAAGTTTTTTTTTTTTTTTTTAAAAAAAAAAATGGATACAGTAAGCGAAAAATAATTAAATAAACAAAACAAAACAAAAAATCATGCACCAAAACGCAAGTGTCCTCTGTTCATTTAAAGAATCTGTAACAGTTGGAGCTGCACTGCTACAGCCTGAAGTTTGTGGCTAAAACTAATCTTTGCAAGTGAGTTCGAAAAAGAAGCAGTTCTGAGAATAAATGAATTCTGATAGGATGAAGAGGGATGTCACTGGTTATTAATGGTTAAGGATGAAGTATTTACGCCCTGATGTATGCAACGAAGCAGTGCTGCTGGCAGACAATAGACAAGAGTTTGGTTGAATGGTACGGAGTTTTGATCTCAGTGGGCGTCGTGCCTTGGAAGTAAGTATAGATAGGAGGAAAATAATAGTTGTTAAGACAGAAGGTAACTCCTTGTGTGAATTTACAGAGAATCGATAGACCTGAATTGCTGAAGGACTTTTAGTACCTGGTTGCAGTGACAGAAGAGAGCGGTAAATGTGCAAAACATGTGAAACATACAATGCCACAGAAAAGGAAAGTGGCTTGTGCTATGAAGGCCTTGGTAAGAAGTACAGGTGTGAGTGTGACGGCTGGAAGGGGTTTGCACGAATAATTTAATTTTAGTGTGTGGAGACTGTATGGCATGAAAACGAAAAACCAGGCATAACAGCAGTGGAGACAGGGCTGCTGAGTAATGTGTGTGGAACGTAGAGCGTGGATATGATAAAAAAAAAATAATATTGTGATTCTTGTAAGATTTAAAGTAAGGAAGTCTGTGGATACCTGAGTCGAAGAGAATATGCTTAGGTGATATGGATAGGTGGAGACAATGGGTGTGACTCGAGTGGTAAAAAGGGTATATCGGAGTGAGTTTGAATGTGGGAGAGGGGTGGTGGACCACGAAGAGGGTAAATAGATATAGTAAATGGGTGTGTGAGGAGAAGAGTGAGTGTTCATGAGGCTAGGGACCCGAAAAGGAATCGAGCTGGATGGATGATCTTGGTGAGGAGGAGTGTATGATCAGGGCTTGTCACGCCTTTTTAACCTGACAGTTGTTTGACTCAGCCGGTTAGGAGAATGTGAAGTTACATGTGGAATAAATGGTGCCTATCGGGTATAATGAGGATCCCAGGGGCTTGAATGATGAGTGAATGAGTGTGGGGTCCGTTTCATGAGCTTGCTGATAATTTGTTCTGCCATTATCGCATTCTGTCCTTTTCCTGGCTCTCTGTACACTACCTCAACGCTACTTGCACGTGAGGAAAGAGGCAGTATGATGATGATGATTGTTTATTATTGTTATCATTATTATCATTACTGCTACTACTACTATTAATACTACTACTACTACCACTACTATTATTACTAAGAGAGAGAGAGAGAGAGAGAGAGAGCAATGATACACGGAAATAGATAAATGACAGTATGCAAACAGAGAAGGTAGAAATCAGCGCGATGGAAAATCAAGGAGAACATTCATCGAGATCATAATAAAGGACTGAGGGGAACCGATGTCTGCTACATCGGAACGTCAATAAAGCAAACACTGCGCTTTAACCTAAGAGCAGTAGCATCATAACTGTGAGGGAGGACTCCGCCTCCGTCAGCGCGCCCCACACATAACAGAGGCAGGTCGTATGTTACTCGGCAAAAGTTATGAGATGCTCCCTCGCCAGAGTTGGCCACGGGCACTGAGAGTAAGTCAGGAGAGGAGAAGTTGGCTCGGGGGATGCATGAGAAATGGAGAGCTTAGGGGATGAAGGAGACCATAAAGATGGCAGGGATGTACACTAGCTCCCAAGAGTATCTTTAAAGTGTGGTGCGAAGAATGGCAAAATGAACATAATGAAACATTATTCCCAGCCACTTGTCGTCTCGGTACGGTTGGTACGCAGGGTTAGCCATCGTAGGTGGTACTATATAGTAATAAGCAAATCAACGCTGCTGTGTGACTGTAAACATCCATCGACTTGTAAATGGTATAAGCTCAGTAATATTTATACCTCTGTTAAAGAATATAACCCATTACACATTGTGATAAATGCATCTCGGGAAACATAGTAACTGCGACGGGCGGAGTTGCCATGTTCGAATATAAAGTGGCTGCGATGGGCTGAGCTGTCAGTTCCGGTCTAGCAGCCGTAGGAGGATCACTGCCGCCTTAGTGAAACTTGGCTAGCGGAACCCCTAGACTTTCCCAGTTATGCCCGACCAGCGATCTACTGCCACCGCCTACGACCCGTGGAGGGGGGGCATCCAGCAGTAGTTCTAAGCCGCCGGGAGTCACGAAGGTCACAGGTGCGGTGGTGTGGTTCAACGTGAAGTCTGGGTATGGCTTCATCAAGCGCCGGGACACCGGTGCTGATGTTTTCGTGCACAGACTCGGGATCGTTGCACCTAACCCCCGACACTTTCGGCGCTCTCTTGGCGAGGGTGAGGCTGTGGAGTTTCGGCTCCGTCAGTCACCCAAGGGTCCAGAGGGAACGGATGTCACTGGGCCGGGAGGTGCTGCTGTGCAGGGCTCTGCCCATGCACGGCGGCTCCCCACGGCCCAGAGACGCCAGTCTCGTGATCCTGGGTGCTCTGGGGAGACTAATCTCCTGGTCTCGATGTGCGTCGCTACGGCACAGACTTTTTGTGGGGGTGACAAGGCTCTGTTGCACGTTCTCCTCCCTCAGATCTTTGAGGAGAACGGGCTACCAAGACTCATCCCCCAGAGCTTTGTCGGAGACGCATATTCAGCCCCTTGTCCAGATCGTCATCCCTGGCGGCCTCCTGCGCAGCCCAAGTCCCAGCCACCTCCACCTCGGCCCCGCTGTACACCGCGCAAACAGCTGTGCCTGGACGGACCCCTCAACAGGGCGACTGGCTCGTCTGTCTCTCCCCCTACCGACCCGGCACCGATCACGGCCATGGAGCTTGACACCATCACCACCGTTGCTGAGATCCACTCCTTGCCGTCTGCAGCCGAGGGGGAAAGGGCTGCCGTCCCCGTCTCACCCGACCACTGCGACGTCGAGGGCCCTTCCCCCCCCATTACTCCACCTGCTGCTGAGGGAGTGGATCTCACAACTTCCGTCACCGATCCGCCGCCTGCAAGCCCCTCACCTGCCCTTGTTCTGCCATCCTCTGCTGAGTCCGACGATGCTGTGTGTACTCGTAAGCTCCTCGCTGCCAGGCTCGAACGCGGCATAACTCTAGCTCTTAGCCGGGTCCTTCAAGACTCCCCATTAGGCGTTCCACCTCGCCTTAGGGACTCGGGGGAGGTAGAGTTGTACGAGGATTGAGATCGCAACTCCGAGTACACTGACATCTCGGTTTCTGATGGGCAGACTTGAGGTGCTTTTTTTTTTTTGTTTTTTTTTCCTAGCAGCTCTTCTGCTTCCTTCCGCCTGCTGCCCCGTCGTGCTCGTCGATCATCGGGCAGCCGTTTTTCACCACTGACCATCGCACCTTCCCCTGCCCCTGCCGCCTTCCCCTCATCCTTCAGCCTGCTGTTCCCGCTTTGCTCTGAATCGAGAGCTTGATTCCGCCTTTTCCCTGACGGGCTCTCTGTTTGCCTGTGCCCCTACATGTGCGGGGCGAATATCAACACACACACACACACGCTGAGCTGTCTGTTCTGGCAGCCCACCTCTCGTCAAGGCAACACGTCCACCGCTGTTCCTGGCGGGACCAGCTCTCCACAGCAGCCGTACCAGCCGAGGGGGTCGGGCCTGTCCTTCCATCAGAGGGAGTGCCCTGATCGGTCCACCAGAAGGCCGAAGGTCCTCCACCCTTTATCTACCCGGCCGACGACCCTCCCTCCGTCACCACCAGGACCGGGGTTGTGCCCAATTGACAACCAGGACCGGGCCTACCCTTCGTGCTTCCACCTGCTGCTGTCTGGAAAACTGGGCGAGTGTTACATCGCCCTTTTTCCATCAAGGCACGGGAGTGTGAGGGCAGAGTCGGGATGATTTCATCCAGCTTCGGCGCCCTCTCCATCGGCGCCGTGACGTCATCATCGCTCTCGTCCCGCCCTGCCCTCTACGACCATCGTGCAGCCGGCCTTCCAACCACCGTTGGGTCGTTTGGGGGAATTCCACCTGAGCTCGTCGGCGCCTCCTCGATCTGCGCCGTACAGTCTGCCTGCTCTCCCCCTCACATCGTTCCCTGCCCAGCCGCCTTTCCCTTGTTTGCCAGTCGTACCGTCCGAGCTTTGCTCCTTCACGGGAGCCTTCATTTCCGCATATCTCTGACGGGCTCTCCTGTTTGCCCGTGTCCCCACCATTGTTGTGGGGCAAATATTTCACAACAACACAACAACACTGAGCTGTCATGTTCGAATATAAATGAAGGAATGAATTCTCCGAGCTAGGCCTATATTAGGCCATACGGCTGAGTAGCTACCCGTGTGGGGCGCGAATTCGCTGCCTCACGGTCTTGAGATACGCACGCCACCACTATGTCACCCAGCCCTCCTTGAATATAAGTGAAACTCAGATTATTAAACAGCAGGAGAAAAATACCCATCACAATTCTTTCGTTATCAAAACTATAACTAGATTAACAATGCAGAGGTTAATAATAACCTATACGATCTGCATATCGGACAATTTAACCACTCATCATTATTTATAGATACTATCCGTATGTGGCGATATCTCAGTTTCGGAAAGTATATTGTGGTGTGGTGTTTCGTTACGTGAATGGCACAGCTTCATACTCGTAGTGGGTGTCGTGGCTACAACGTCATGGTAGTATCTGTCTGTTCTGGATGCAGACGGTGGATGCACTGGTTATTAGATGAATAAAAGGAGTCCCCCAAGTGTGTTTAACCTTACCTCGAGTTTATTTCACATATATAATGTGCAATATGAGAATGAATCTCGCATGTCACCTCCACAATACGGCTGTTGTTTCAGTGACAAATGGGTTTATATGCTGTTCTGGGGAATAGTTTCAGGTAAGTTAGTTGACTGTCTTTACATTCGTTTACCTCTACCTGTCTCTAATGTTTTTGTGCCGTTCACATTATACTGGGTGTCATATGTCTCCCAGTCATAATCACAGATAATGTATAAACACTTTTTTCAAAACATATCAATTCTGGGAAAGCTTGTATAATATTTATCTAGAGTGATGATAGCCTTGTGCTGACACTTGTGAATGCATTACAGATGAACCATAGAAAGATTAACCGTGCTTATGTTAAAACTAACTAGTCTTACTTGTCATCATAATAATATCAAATATATCTACAGTATATATGACAAAGTGATTAATACTACATGAGAAAGAAAACGGTATATAAAATGCCAGGTCATAAACAGGTGTATGGCAACCACTCCTCAGCATGCAGGGCTACCAATTTTGTTGCCACTTCACGCAGCACGTGTCAGATACATCGTCCATTGTGTCAGAATGTATAGCACTTTATTTTAAAGCTATTTTTGGGAGCTAGTGTACGTGAAAGACGACGGTGTGTAGAAGGGTGTTTGGCCCAAGACACTGTGAGAAGAAAAATTGGCGAGATAAGATGCAAGGAATGTAAGTTAGAGACAAAAGGATTGTGAATCGTTGCTCAAAAGGGATTATTGTGCTTGGTCACCGCTCACATGATACTCCATTAACCATTAGATATACAAATCGATGAATATGCAAGGGGACGCCGAGAAATAGAATGACGGCCATTTATCAAGTGATACGATTACATGAGGGAACGTTGCTGGATGTGGTAGGAGAGAGGATTAATGAATGTGATGAATGGCTGGGAGAAGGAAGAGAGTGAGACTATCATTAGACAAAAGATAATGTAAAGGAGAAATGGAGAGGAGCAGATGTGTCGTGAGAGTGGGGTGTTTGGAAGGTGAACCATTCAAAGCAGGAAATGAAAAGTTAAGGTAAGCGGGGGGAAGGGAGGGTACGTCCAGGCCCGATCTCCATGAGCGTACAGTAGTCTGTAATAGAGGCAGGATAGGAACGAACTGTATGATAAAGTTGTGTATGAAGTCGGGACTTGGGTCGTGAGCATGGGAGAATGGTAACGGGGAAACTGGGAGTGTACGAAGAGATAAATGAGGAAAGATGTAGATAAGCAAGCTGGGGAAGTATATGTGGGAAAAGTATGCTTGGGAAACTCGCAGATGACCTGGATAGCTGGAAGAAGAAAGTAGGTAGACTACTAAGAAAATGGATGAACTCATTGTGGGAGTACTATATACTGTAAGACAAACGAGTCGCTTGAGTTGTATGAGAAGGCTGGTTATTAGAAGAAAAGATGGCTGTAACAGAGCGAGGTGGACGAATGTATGGAGTATAGTAGTGTGAGGAGGCGTATTAGCCCTCTGACTGCGTAGGGATTCGCTAGCTAAGTAAAAATACCAAGAGCTACTCTGAAGTTGCTACAGAGTTTTATTAACATTATGAAAAGACTTAATCTCACTTCAGTCTTTTAGTTTAAATATGGCTTCCGTCGCCCAAATATACCATAGTAGATTACTGTTAGTGAGAATGAAATATATACGTTGACTACTGAAACCGAAAGGCTATAGATAATTAGTTGGAAATGGAAATCAGACACAGAAGTAGATGTGGGAGGATATGATGGTGGACTGATGCGAAAAACACGAAAAGGAAGCAGAATGACAGAGCAGTAACACAAAAAGGGGGGTGATGTTTTGTTGATGGTGGTTGAGAACTGGGTTGCTGCAAGACCTTAAAAGAGTTTGAAGGAGTATATAAAGACATGTGTGTCATGGGAGAAGATACCATTGCTGGAGTGCGAAATGCCAAGGAACCATTTCCTCTAAGCCATAGCATACAAGACACATCAGGCTTTCAGTTGATAAGCAGATGTACACATATCCCTGATGGATTATTGATGAGAAAATTTCGATGCACAGGTTAAGTAGGTAAAGTAACTAGATGAAGTAGGATGAAACTGTGACGAGCTGTAATAATGAATTTTGAAGAAATGGAATTTGCACCTATAGAGGTAATGATTCTAGTTTATGTCCTCCCTCAGATGACGTCATTTTTTTTTCTTGCTGATTATAGACGACTGTATTTTCCCAAAGCAGCTCTCATATAGTTAGCGACCCCCGCATTTAAAAAAGAAGCACTAAAAAATTGCAACATCCAGTTAACTTTGTCCTGTGACAATGACCTTCGGCAGATTACTCTCAAAATCAAATCAGCTGCCAAACCCTTAACCCTCCCACCAGCTTTGGTCCCAAACAAATCAAAACTACTTGTGTTGACTTTCCCGGTGACCTTGACCTTTGAGCGATTTCACAAAATATCATCTTTATTTTAATCTGACTCCTTTCGTTAAGTTCATTGTACGCCGGATAAAGGATGTTAAAGTTTACCTCTCCATGTGACCTCATCTTTAGCCCTATTGCTTCTTAAATGCACAAGAACAAGCTCTTGGGTGATCCCAACTATTTCAACAAGTGAAACAAATAAGATCAAAATTGTTTTAGTTATTCTGTTTACACAGAGACACAGAGGTCGAACACTAACCTTGTCCCGTGACAATGACGGATCATCAAAACTGAATCCTTTCATGCTTGTTTCACCCTTGTACCAACTTTGTTTCAGAACAGATCAAAGCTATTTTAGTATACCCGGTCCTGTAACCTTAGCATTTGACTTTTCTTTTAACCTTCACCTTTGACTGACTATTTTTTTTTTTTTATACTTGCTTTTTCCTCAACCCTTCCCCAATTATCTCAATCGGATAAAAACTGTTTACGAAGGACTTACGCTGTCCTTTGACCTCCATTTCTCAAAAGCAAGAGATTTGCTCCATTCCTAACCCTCAATTCTTCCACCAAGTTTTGTTGGAATTGTATCAGAATAGTTGAGTTATCGTGTTGACATCCACATATATTGGTCACAGTTTCATATAATCGTGCAAACTTATCCTTTGCTCTTTATGGTTAATTTGAAGAGATTTAATCATTGCCTGACCCTCAGTATTTCCATGAACTATGGTTAAACTTTCCCATGACATTGACTATTGATTGATTGCCCTCAAAACTGAATAATTTAATTTTTGCCTTACCCTTAACCTTACCCAAATATTGGTGTCTTCTTCGTCTACTACTACCACTATTACTGCTACTACTACTACCAGTAAAGTGAGCTTTGTGAGCGCGTGATGAGCTAGGGAGCATTTGTACATACGCCTGTCATCATGATTTCATCTTGGTGTAAACTTCTAACATTTCTGGTAAGGTAGTTGAATAATAACAGAAGAATAATTGAGCTAAAATATTTATTTTCTTACGTTTTTTTTCTCTCTCTCTCTCTCTCTCTCTCTCTCTCTCTCTCTCTCTCTCTCACACACACACACACACACACACACACACACACACACACACACACACACACGCACACACACACGCACGCACTCACGCGGGCGCGTGTGCAATCAATTTATGAAAGCGAAAACCAACTCATATCTCGCATGTCACTTTCATAGTGCTTTAAATCGATTTCGTGGTGGAAAATGTCAACTGAAGCCCTCGGTACATGCCCTTGGAAAGCTGGGATTCCAAGGGGTTTCTTGGGTCATATGAGCAAATATTTAACTAAAAGCAAAATTCATTTAATGTATTTACTATACCTACTGAAAGAATCCCTTCTCTGTCTCACATAGTAGAAAGGTTATTAGGCTCTGAAAACCATCACGGTCAGGTTGTCATGTTAGGCCAGGCCGGATCGTGGTGGGCTGCTCATTTCTCCTCTGAACGTAGAATAAACATCGCTTCACTACGCTTGCTTACTTTGCTTGCTGCACTCGTTTGCTCATAACTACTGCTTCAACTACTACCTCTTCCATCTTTTCCCTTCTGTTTGAGGTCAATGCAAAGCTGTCCTGGTTTCATTTGCCATTTTGGTTTTGTCTGGCTTTATGACCAGATGCCATTCCTGATGCTAACCCTCCCCATAAGTCGTGGCATGAGACTGGCACTGAGTTGGGCTCTCTTGTCCACTCAGTGGTGGGGGGAATTCTTCTAGTATGACTGCTGCTAATAGGCCCTTCTAGTATGGCCCCATTTGGTCCATGCAGTACTCAAGCCTGCTTACCATTGTACGGTAGCACTCCAGGAGCAGGTTCGTTTCAACTTCTGAAGGGTCACCACCACTTTTGCCAGCTGGGGCTGTGGTTTAAAAGGGTCTCAGGAGAGGTGGCGGATGAGGTGACCTGAACAACCTCCTGTGCCCCATTCTCGTCTCTGCACTTGAAAGAATACCTCTTCGGTAAACTAACAACATAAAAATCTAATGAAAAGCCTTATTTATTTTCTAATAACATTGTTAGGGTATGACAAATTAAGGCTACAAAGGGACTTGTTCTATTGCATGTGTTAAAAGTGTTGGGGTTTCATCAGGTGCTGATTCACAACTAATGTGGAACTCGTTTGTCTCAGTCACCAGTCTCTGGGTTCACTTCATGGGAAGCAACAGAGGAGTGAAAGGTCAGAGAGCTGACAACTGTCAACAACAGTAGACCAGCCCTAGCATACCCGGGGATGCGTCATGGCCAGATGTCCACTGTAATAGGGAGCTAGCACTGCCTCGCCTAGTCCATGGGCACCAGAAGATGACACCTTGTAGGAGGACCTGACACCAGAGATTTCCTGCCTTGCGAACTATGTGAAGACTGTACAAAAACATTCTGTTTCTGTCTACACACCATCTGGTGCAGATATCACTCAGTAAGGAGGGACCAGCATCTCTGTCCTCTCTCCAACAGATGACTTCACCACTTCCATGCGAGCCAGTGACTAGACGAGGCACGAGCACATTTCACCACAACCATGAGAGTCGGAGACAAGAGAAGTGGCAGAAGACGACCCTTATCCGTGGGAGGACCATTCAGGAGAGTGGCTAGGAGACAAGATTCAATTTTGTGTTATGTATTCGTTGTTTGGGTGTTGTGTGTGTGTGTAATTTTATGCATAATATTATTCAATATCTTACAACCTTGTGTTTCCAAAATCCTTGGCTTTGGATCTGTGCCCTTATGCTACTTCATTACCATATCCCACGAACTTGGTACATAAAAGGCACTTGGTGAAAGCGCTTATTTTTGCTCAGTCAGGATTTGGCCTTGCACTATGACCTTGACCTTTCATTTATTGCCCTCAGAAACATTATGTTTACTCACTGCCTGACCCCCAACCCTTTCAATAATTTTGGTTAAAACGGAATAAATACTGTACTATGGGATGTTTTGTTCACACACAGATGGGCAGGCAGAAATACACACACACACACACACACACACACACACACACACACACACATCGCTCATAACAAAACACCCGCTCTCGTTCCACAAGCATCTTTGTGAAACTCTTTAGAAAACTCAATAAAAATTCTGGAGACAGCAAGAATATTAAAAGGAGAAAGGAATATTCAAACAGTGCAATTTTCTAGCCCAACAACTGGTCAATCTATCAATCTATTGCCAGACGCCTCAATGCCGTAGCGAGTGGCCATAAACAAACAGCCTCCATGTCGCCCTGTCCAACGCCATTTCATTGCCTTGCTCCCAGCTCACCCCCCCCCCTCTCATAACCTCTCCACTCCATCCCTCCGTCTCATCCTCGGCCTCCTCCTCTCTCCCCCTCACCTCCTCACTCGCATACACTCTCCTCGTTAGCCTCTTGCTCTCCATCCTCACCACATTTTTTTTTTTATGCGAGGAAGAAGGAACCAAAGGCTGCGAGCTCGCAATTGTTGTTCCTTCCAAGAGAAAAACTAAATACAAGAGAGAGCCAAATTCAAGATCCGATCATTTCGAGATGCCTGAACACACTGCGTTTGAAAGAATGGAGATCATAGGAAGCAGGAAATACAGACAGAGGGAGACAATTCCAGAGTTGACCTGTTGCATAAATGAAGGACCAGGAGTAACGGTTAACTCTTGCATTAGAGAATTGGACAGAAAAGGAATGAGAGTTTGCTGCTAGACGGGTGCTACGCACCCGTCATAGAGGTGGAGGAATGCATGCAAACAGTTCAGAGGAGCAGTGACCATTGAAGTTGCGATAGAAAAGAGATAAAGATGCAACAGTGCGACGAAGAGACAGAGGTTGAAGGGAGCCAGTAAGAGGAGAAGAGTTAATGAGACGAAAAGTCTTTGACTCCACTCTGTTGAGAAGAGCCGTATGTGGGGAGCCTCCCCACACAGGGGCGGATAAAACCCCTGTATAGAGTCAACAATTGTGCTGGGGTAAAGAAGGAACGGAGTCGGTTTAGCACACCCAATCTCTTGGAAGCAGATTTTACAAGAGATGTAATATCATCTTTCCAAGATAAGTCCCGAGTAAATGAAACCCCATGCATGTTCAAGGATGATGCAGGATTAAGCTGAATATTGTTAAACATTAGTGGGTATACCTGTGGAAGATTTTGTCGGGTTGATAGGTTTAAAAACTGAGTCTTTGATGCATTAAAAACAACCAGGTTATTTTTACCCCAGTTAGAGATACGAGTCAAGTCAGACATTAGGTGTGCCATAGCCTCATCCCTTGTTTGTTGAAGTAACTGCTGAGATGGACGTTGTGGGAACCGAATGGAAAGGTGAAGGGTGGAGGCATCAGCATGAGAGTGGATAGGATTAGATGTACAGTTTAAAATGTCACTGATGAATTAAAGGAAGAGTTGGTGATAGGACAGAGCCCTGAGGAACACCACTATTGATAGGAGAAGAATGATGGCCGTCTACAACAGCGGCTATAGAACGACCAGAAAGGAAGCTGGAGATGAAGGCACAGATAGAAGGATGGAAACCATAGGAGGGCAGTTTGGAAATTCAAGTTTGATGTCTGACTTGATCGAAAGCCTTTGAGATGTCAAGTGCAATGGCAACGCTTTCGCCGAAGTCTCAAAAGGAGGATGACCAGGAGTCTGAAAGGTAGGTGAGAAGATCACCAGTGGAGCATCCCTGACGATCAGAAAGAAGGTTGTGACAGGAAAGATGCTTTAAAATTTTTCTATTAAGAATTGACCCGATATCTTTTGAGATACAGGATGTTAAAGCAATTGGACGATAGTTAGAGGGTTAGGAATGGTCACCCTTCTTTGGGACTGGCTGAATGGGAGCAAACTTCCGTCAAGAAGGAAAGGTGCAAGTTGAAAGACAAAGGCGAAAGAGCTTGCCTAGGCACGGTGTAAGCACAGAAGCATAGTTCTTGAGAACAACAGGAGAGACTCCATCAGGCCCATATGCCTTATTAGTATTGAGGCCAGCAATGGCAGAAAATACATCAGCTGAAGATATTTTAATGCCAGCCATGAGGAAGTGAGAGGGGGGAAGTGATGGAGGAACTGCACCGGAATCGTCTAAGGTGGAATTGGAGGAGAAAGTCTTAGCGAAGAGATCTGCTTTATCAGTAGAATAAATAGCTACAGAGCCATCAGAGTAGAAAGGAGAAGGAAAGGATGATGAGGTTAAGTTGTTAGAAAGGTTTTTGGCAAGGTGCCAGAAGGAGCGGGAAGAATTCGAGCTGGAGAGTTGAGAGCATTTAGTGCGGATGAAATTATTTTTTGCAGAGCAAAGAACAGACTTAGCACGATTCCGGGCAGAAACGTATAAACGATGTGATTCAGTGGTGGGTTGGCTCCGGTACCTTTTGTAGGCCTTCTCCTTGTTGCGGACAGCATTAGAACAAGCGTGATTAATCCAAGGCTTTCTTGCATTAGTCAGAGGAAATGAGAAAGGAATGTATGCTTCTATGCCCGAGAGAATAACCTCCGTAATGCGCAAGGCACACTCAGATGGCTCCCGGCCATGGAAGCAATAATCATTCCAGGGAAAATCAAAGAAGTATTGCCTGAGGGCCTCCCAATCCGCGGCTCCAAAGTGCCACAGGCTAAGTTTCTTTGGAGGGTCCACATGTCGTACCGGAGCGATAGGACAGGTTAAGGTGATAAGGTTGTGATCGGAGGAGCCCAACGGAGAGAAAAGACTAACAGTGTAAGCAGAAGGATTAGTAGTAAGGAAGAAGTCAAGTATGTTGGAGCTCTCTCCAAGGATGTCAGGGATACGGGTAGAGTGCTGTACAAGCTGCCCTAGGTCATTAAGAATAGAAAAGGTGTAGGCTAGTTCACAATGTGGATCAGCGAATGGAGAGGAGAGCCATAGGTGGTGGTGAACATTGAAATCTAGAATGCCCAAACCACCTCAATGTATTTCTCCTAACCCTTTCTATCACATCCATATCCACAATTAATAACTCATTTCCACTGCTCTCACTCTTCACTTGTGTCCTTCCAACAAGGTCCAAGCTTCACTTCCATATGTTAGAGTTGGTGTCACAATACTGTCATGCAGTGACTTTTTTACTTACATGCTCACTTCCTTGTTCCTTATCACTGCTTTTAAAGAACCAGAAACCTTACTTCCCTGTTGTACCCTTTCGAGCACTTCACACTCCAAACTTTCATCCTGAGTCATCACACTACCCAAGTACTTAAATGCACTTACATTTTCCATTTCCTCCTAATCCAGCCTCACTGTACATTCAGTAACTTCATTTCTCTCAATGACCATAACTTTCCTCTACATTCAACTTTAGATTCCATTTCTTAGACACACTCCCAGACTCATTCACCAAGCCTTGCAGTTCCCCTTCGTCTTCACATAATAATACAGTATCATCTGCAAACAACAATACAGGGAGGTTCCAAACACTGCCTTCTCTCATGAGGGGCACTCCAACATCCACTGCCCTACTTGTATATCTTTTATAACCCCATCCATATACAGACGGAACAACCATGGGGACATAACACATCCCTTTTTCAATCTACCATTTAAAATTCACTCAGTTCACTATCCACAAGCACTGCAGCCTTGGCACCCTCATACATAATCTTCATGGCATTCAGCAACTTCCCATCTACTCAGTACATTCTTAATACTTTCCACAATCCTTGTGTATCCACTATGTCATATGCTTTCTCCAGATCCATGAAGGCTGCATACAACTTCTTTCCCCTTCTCTAGAAACTTTTCCACTAAAGACCTAAGGATCAATATCTGATATACACAACCTCTTCCTTCCCTAGAACCTCCCTGTTCTTCTCTAATTCCTCTGTTATTTCCCTTACTCGGTCAATAAGTATCCAATCATATACTTTTCCTAGTTCACTAAGAAGACACATGCCCCTATGATCACCACACACTTATTTTTTCCCTCTTTTCTCTGTAAATGGAATAATAATACCTGACTTCCAATCATCCGGGACTCTAACTTCCTCCCAGGCCAATCTGCACATCTTCTGTATCCATTTTTCAACTATCTCTCTCCGATGCTTCATCATTTCACCACATGCTCCAGCCATTCCTGGGGCATTCCCTATTTTGACTTTCTCCATTCCTTCCACAACTTCCATCCTATTGATTCTCACCTCCCCCCTCCTCCCAGCCATTCCCCAGCCACTTATACTTGTATTACTTTCATTCTCTATGTTCAACAATTCCATAGAGTGTCTTCTCCATCTGCTCACTTTTTCTTCCTTCTTCACCAGCAATATGCCATTTGTTATCTTTCACTCCCCGACTTACTCCTTTATCACCCTGCTAAACTCTCTTTTCATCTTTCCAGAACATTTCCTTACATTCCCTCCACTTTACACTCAGATTCCTTCCAAATTCCCCATCCACTCTCTTCTTACTCTCTCTTACTAATCTTTATGCTTCTCTCTTCCTCTCTACATATAACTCATTCTTCTGTCTCTCAAGTTGCTCCATGCCCCTGTTTCATATCCACTCAGTATATGCTTTTTTCTTTTACGCCACAGCCTGTCTCACCTCTTCATTCCACCATGCTGTTCCTAGAAATCCCTTTCGTCTTCCCTTCACTCCACACACCATCTCACATGCTGCACAAATTTCTTCTGTGAATATCTTGCACACACCTTCCACGTCCCCCATCTTCTCCAAATCATATTATTTACCCTATTACTTCTCCACTTCTCTCTTACCATCGTGATGATGATAATGATCATCATCATCCGGACCTTCTTTCCCACCCTAGGGCAAAGTGAGGAGTAGCAATCTCCAGACAGCCCAAATTTTACCTATCCAATGGGCCACGCTTCCATTCACTCATCATTCAACCCCCGGAATCCTGGCTCTGTCGGATAAGCCAAAAACATTCACCACGTTCTGTAGGTTCACATAAAATACTCTCTTATACTTTGCCTTATTGCCATCCTCTTGCAACCTTTCTATCCTCCTTGCATGGACTACTTCCTCCTGTCCTACCCTTCTCCCACTCCTCCATTTCATGTGAACCTAGACTTTCACCACCACCAGGTGGTGGTCAAAAATCCCCCCCCCCCCTCCAACCTCTGCATGCTCTTGCATCCATTACATACCTTCTCATGCTATCATCCACACACACTTAATCGATCATTGCCTTCCGTTCACTGAGTTCACCACCCACCTTTGTCATCACTCGCCACGTGCTGTATACCTTTGGATCATTTTGTGTCTGCAGAGGGTATTGGCTATCACCAACCTCTCCTGGCACAAATGTCCATTAGAGCACTGCCATTTTTTTCATCCACTTCTGCAGGCACACCCCACGCACCAACCATTACATCCACCTTCAACTGGTCTAATGAGCAAATATTTGACTTTGTCTTATGACCTTTAACTTTGATAGATTTCTAAAAAAATCGAATTGCTTCATTCTTGTATAACACATAACATTTCAACCATGTTTGGTTCAAATCAAGTCAAAGCGTCGGAACTGACTTTGCCCAATGTCCTTGGCCTTTGACCTTTCCATGTACCATTGACTATTGACTGATTGTTCTCAAAATCAAACACACTTATCCTCTTTTTTAACCGGAATCCTTCCACAATGTTTATCTACATTGGAGAGAAATTAACCTTTGTATGTTACTTTGGCCCTCGATCTTTTGTTCTCAAAGCAGTATGTTAATTTCTTGGGAGATCCTCAACCCTGTCACCAAGTCTGATCCGAACTGGGGTCAAAACAGTTGTAATTATGTTTGCTCACAGACACGTTGCACGAACTTGACCCTGGTGTTTGACACATTGTTCTCAAAATTGAACCCCTTTGTTTTTCCTTGACTCTAAAACATTCTACCAAGTTTGGTTAATCAAATCTGTCTGGGTTGACCCTGCCCTGGGACTTTAACATTTGACTTTTGCCTGTAACCATAGCCTTTGACCAACTATCCTCAATTCGAATATTTATTCTTATCATCAGACCTTCATAGCTTGGTGCAAATCACATAAAAAATGCTTAAGCTGACCTTATCCTGTGACCTTGGCCTTTTTTCTTTTTTTTTGGATTATGAAAGAAAATAATTTGTGCTCCTTGACCCTCAATGCTTTGATTTAGTTTAGTTTTAAATGGATAACAACTAAGTTATCTTTTTAACACCGACACACACGGGCAGATTTTTAACTTGCTGACCTTGACTGTCGTCTGATTGCTCTCAAAATCGAATGATTTAATTCTTGCCGTACCCTCAGTTGGACTGGAATTACCTAAACAACAATTTTAGTAGATTTCGGTCACCTAACTTCTGACCTTCCCCTATGACCTTGGCAATTGCCCTATCCTAAAACCAATAGACTTCCTCATTGTACCTGAACACTTTCATAAAATTTACTAATCTATAAAGAATGTTAGATTTTTTATTCACACACACACACACACACACACACACACACACACACACACACACACACACACACACACACACACAATTATCATGACCTAAAGAAGTATTTCTTAGAAGTTGATTTGGAAAATGAGCTTAGAGAACAAGATTTAAATGCTGTACATAAAAAATTCTGTGAATTTTATGAAATAGGAGTCCAGAAGTACATCCCACAGCACAAAGAAGCAGATGAGAAAATACGGAAATGGTTCAATACAGAATGTAAAAAATCAAAAGAAAGAAGAGATTCGTTGCGGAATAGATAAAGAAGACACAATAGTGAAAGGGCATATATAATAATTACAAACTGGCAAGAAACGATTATAAAAGAATAAGGAGGGAAGCCCAAAAACAGTTTGAGGAGGATATCATAAATAAAAGTAGTGATCAACCGAAGCTATTTTACAGCTACATCAGAAGCAAAACCAAAGTAAAAGATATAATACAATCCATTACGGACGAGGGAATCACCTATACACAAGAGAAAGATATTTGTGAAGCACTAAATAAGACATTTCCGGAAATAAACCATCCTTCCCTGGTGCCTTATTATATATTCTTTAAATGTTTTACTGCTTTCTCCACTTCTGCAAGCCTCAACTCTCCTGTTTCAATATTTAAATCTTCCTGAGCAGACGGTATATCCTCTTCTGGTGGTATTGGTCTATTAAGAACTGTCTCAAAATGCTCTTTCCATCTATTTTTAATATCTACATCTTTGGTCAATAAATTTCCTTCCCTGTCTCTAACTGGTATTTCCTTGCGTTTACCTGCATTACCACTCAGTTCTCTAATCGATTCATATGCTATTCTTTGACTCTGTCCATCATTTTTGTTTATTAAGATTTCAGTCTCTGCAACCTTTTCATCCACACATCTTCTTTTATTTCTCCTGGCTAACCTTCTTACTTCTGAATTCAAACTCCAGTACGCAGCTCTTGCTAATTCAATCTCTCGTTCATCAACGCATTGCATCTCACTCCTCAATTTAGCCTCACCTCTCTTTTTTATCATATCCCACGTTTCCTCTGATATCCATTTCTTTCTCCTGAATCTATGTCTCCTTCCAATCGTACATTCAGCAGTCTCATGCAAAACTTTGTTCACATCCTCCCACATCTCATCTACACTTCTCTCCCCCTCTTCCAACGTTTCCAACACCAAAAACCTATTTCTGCATTCTAATCTGAATTCCTCCTTTTCTTCTCCTTCCCTTCTAAGCTTAACAATACCGTATCTACCAACACCAGATTTTTCCTTCTTCTGATTTTTAAGTTTAAACCTTATTTTTGCAATGCTGAGTTGATGGTCACTACCAATATCAGCTCCCCGTTTAACACGAACAGTGGAGGGGGATAGATTAATAATGATCTTGACCAAGCTATACAATAAGATATGGGTGACGGGGTTACTACCATCAGTTTGGAAGAATGGTGTAATTGTTAAAGTTCCGAAGAAGGGAGACTTGAGTGAATGTGGTAATTGGAGGGGAATCTCTTTGTCACCGATAGCTTTGAAAGTTTTCAGTAGAGTGTTGTTAAATAGGTTGGAGCCGGTGGTTGAGGGTATTCTGAGGGATGAACAGGCTGGTTTTAGAAAGGGACGTGGTTGCAATGATCAGATCTTTATAGCTAGGCATTTGATGCAGCAAGTTAATGAAATGAGAGTACCGTTAAGTCTTTGTTTTGTTGATTTTGAAAAGGCTTTTGATAGTGTTTCGAGAGAGACTACGGGGAAGATCATGAGACATTATGGAATACCACAGGAGTTTGTGAGGGTCATTATGAACATGCATGAGGACACATTTTGTAAAGTGATGGTTGATGGTTGTCTGAGTGATTCGTTTGAAGTCAAGTCCGGAGTAATTCAAGGTGGTGTTCTATCGCTTTTACTATTTATATTGGTCATTGATTACATTATGAAACGCATTGGAACAGAAACCGGTGCAGGTATACTTTGGGGAGAGAACAGGAAACTTTTGGATTTAGATTATGCAGATGATATAGTTTTGATTTGTGATGGGCCAGAAGAGATGCAGAGAGTGTTGGACTGTTTGATGAGTGAAGGTCGCAAGGTGGGTTTGGTTATTAATTGTGGAAAAACTGAAATAATCAATATGAATATGGAAAATGCGCAGGAATGTGTAATTGGAGGTATGGTTGTAAAGCAAGTTGATAGGTTTAAATATTTAGGTACTTATTTAGCCAAGGATGGTTCTTTGAACTTTGAATTCGAGGAAAGGTTAAAGAAGGCTAATCAGGCAATGGGAATGCTTAAAAAAAATTGGAATAATAACAATTTTTCTGTGCATACAAAAATCAAACTTTATAAGGTAATGGTTAGGAGTATCTTAATTTATGGACACGAGTCTTAGTACAGCACAGTGACTATGGAAAATAAATTCTTGGTGTTTGAAAATAAAGCACTTAGAAGAATATTAGGAGTTAAGTGGTGGGAAAGGATACCAAATAGTAGAATTAGAGAAATAACGGGAGTGCAGCCGATCGATGAATATGTTAGATTCTCACGATGGAAGTGGCTAGGACATGTGTATAGGAGACAGGGAATAGTACGAGGTACACCAGGGTGGGTGGCACTTGGTAGGAGAGGTAGAGGAAGGCCAAAAGAGACGTGGGTGAGGACAATGAGACGGGAAGCTGGAGATGAGTGTTGGGGAGATCTTGAGGAGTTAGCACAAGATAGGATGTGGTGGTGTGAGTTCATCGAGGCCCTATGCATCCCCGAGGGTGCCACAGGAAATGATTGATTGATTGATTGACTAAATAAGAATTTCCAATCAGTTTTTACAGAAGAAAAAATTTTTGAGAGGGAATGTGTGGAACATGCATGCCCACACATACTACCAAGTATACAAATATCAGAAAAAGTAATACAGGAGGAGTTAAGTAAATTAGACAGAGGAAAAGCAAATGGTCCTGATGAAATTTCATGTTGGGTGCTACGAGAATGTGCAAAGGAGTTAAGTAAACCATTATTTTTAATTTTCAAGAAATCCTTGAGTCAAGGAAAACTACCTGATATTTGGAAGAAACCAAATATTGTCCCCTTATTCAAGAAAGGGAATAGACAAAATCCACTCATCTACCGACCAGTATCACTGACCAGTGTTGTAAGCAAGGTATTAGAAAAGGTTATAAGAAAAGCTTGGGTAAATCATCTAGAAGAACACAATATGATAACAGAAAGACAGTTTGGTTTCAGAAAAGGAAAACCATGTATTACTAATCTGTTGAGCTACTATGACAGAGTAACAGACACAATACAGGAAAGAGAAGGATGGGTGGACAGTATCTATTTAGATTTCAAGAAAGCATTTGACACAGTACCACACCAAAGACTTTTATGGAAAATTGTACCATCAAGGAGGAATTCGAGGCAAACTGTTTTGTTGGATGCAAGATTTTCTCATAAAAAAAGAAATGAGAACAGTACTAAGGGGAAACTACTCATCATGGAAAGAAGTGACTAGTGGAGTACCACAGGGCTCAGTGCTGGCACCAATCATGTTTTTAGTGTATGTAAATGATATAGACAGTAAAACTGGAAATGAAAGCTATCTAAATATGTTTGCAGATGATGCAAAAATACAAAGGAAAATTACTAACAGACTCTTGTAAAGAGCTACAAGAAGAATTAAATAAACTTCATGAATGGAGTAATACATGGCAAAGGGAATTCAATGTGGACAAGTGTTATGTAATCAAGTTTGGTAAAAGTGGAAAAAAAACTGATTATGATTATACGTTAGGAAATAAAACCCTACACACATCAGAAAGAGAGAAGGACCTAGGTGTGATTATCAATAACAGACTATCTTCGGCTGACCACATCAGTGAGAAGGTATGGAACATGTATACACTGCTTCCAAATATGAGAATAGCATTCACATACATAAATGAAGACATGCTAAGAAGGATAATAACATCATTGAGCAGACGAACCCTGGAGTATGCATCAGTAGTCTGGAGTCCTCATCTCAAAAAACACATAGACAAGATTGAAAAAGTTCAAAGGGCCGCTACAAGATGGATACCAAGCTTAAGGGATCTAAGCTCCGAAGAAAGACTAAATAAACTGAATCTACCAACACTACAGGAGAGAAGGAAAAGAGGTGACATGATAATACTATATAAATGCATATCAGGGAAAGAGAAAATAGACATAAATGATTACTTAACATATTGGGACGCATCAGCAAGAGGACACTGCAAAAAAACTGCATAAGAAGAGAGGTGATAAAGACGTGAGGAAATTCAGTTTCCCAAACAGAGCAATTGATCAGTGGAATGCACTACCGAATGAAATAATGTGTGCAAAAACAATTAACAAATTTAAGGATATGTACGATAAATATGGTTTAAGACACGGGTCAGTACGACCTTGACTCATTCCTGTAAAGATACAATTAGGTAAGAACAATTAGGTAAGAACACACATCACTTAAAACATAACATCTTTCTCGCTCCGTGAGCACAAGTGTGTAAATGTGCTCAGTTTCATTAGGGCTAAAATCAGTACTAGTATAGCAAATGAAGTTATAACATAAGACTAATATGCGAGCGGCCAGAAGAAACAAACCTAAATCTTACGAGCACTGATCCCAGGTATAAACCTGACAGTTTTACATCCAGACCACAACAGTTCCTTACCCAGACAAAAATTATGACGTAAGAAAAACTAAAAGACGGCGAACACTGAGGAAACGTGAATGGTGCCGTGAAGTGTTCCGCGCCTCTTTAGTATTTAAACAGATGTTCGTTCTTGCTCGGGTCACACACACCACGAAACCAGTCAGGAGACAGGACGTGTGTGCTGGGCAATCCCCAGGTCCTATCCTCCCCACTTAATGTTTTTTAACAAGCCCATACCCCACTGACCGGGCTAATGTATGGCCCGGCCTGCACTATAGGTGCAGGGAATCTTTGAACGAAGGAACGAACTTGCTCGGGTAATGTCGTCGAAACTTTCTTCTGATTGGCGAGATGAATATGTCTACCTTTGACTCCCACAGTCATATACTTAGATAAGTTTCTTCAGTTTTAGAAAGATACCTGGTACTGTAGAAGTTAATGGAAGTTATATACGACTCATCCAGTTCTCACTGTCTCTCACACACTGAATATAATCGCCTGACAGTAGCAAGACTAAATATATAAAACGTACTCGGGTTGAGATAAATTCAACAAGTATAGAATAGTTCGAATCAGTCAGGTCAGCTCAGGTCAAGTTAGGTGAACTGAGTATCAGTCAAGTTCGCCAATGCCATTTTATGTCCATTCAGGCAACCACATCCGTAAGGGACCAGTGATTTTTTTTTCTTTTTTGGTCAGCCTATGACAAATCTGGCCCAGTTACGTACTCTATATTCTGCCCCAGGTAAGTACGGTCAGGTCTTGAATGTCCATTCATGTCTTTGAAATCTATTTAATTATATGTATGTACAGCTATGTCACCTTGAATCTGTTCAAGGTCATTAATTTAAGTCTCCAAGTAGATTCATTTCGCTATCCCAAATTCAATATAGCCCAGCTAAACTACTTCTAGCGTACTCGTATCCTCTTTGATATATGCATTTCGTATCTGCACCTTCCTGTTCTTAATAGGTCCTTCAGTCGATGCTCATTCTCCATTGAAACAGCAAAACAGGCGATTACATCATTCACGGGATGCGTGCTAGACTTCCAATTAGGTCACCCATCACACACATACATCGTCTGGCGCAATGGCATACATTTTATTATTCTTCCCAGTTACTAACGGAAAATATCCTTCCCATCCAAACTTGCATTACCAAGCGGTGATTATTTGTTACTGACAGGTACCTTCACTACTTCAAACGTAAACTTTTAGGAAATGTATATTGAGTTAAGAAATTCGAAATCACTGACTCTTCTCTGGAACGCATCATTCATCTATAAATCAAGTCCCTCGTCATTCCATCCACACCTGACGTTATACAGTACATGCCGTGGCTTCCCATTCTGTGTACTGTACATTACTCTCACTCGTCTTCATCTCACACAAACCATGGTATCCTAATCTTCCATGCTAAGATATTTCAACTATACTCTCTGATCCCTCTTATTCACGTCTCTAACATTCCACACAAGCACATGAGCCCATCGTCTTTTTCATCAACATCATTACCATCATTGTCGTCGTCGCCGACTTCATCTTCTTCAGTGGGCCTAACTCTAAAATGGTCGCCCATCTCCCTGTGACAACCAAGTGAGATGCATAGAACCATTGCCTGATGCATTGTCAACAGGTATTAATTTCTGCAACATTCGCTGCCTTACCTCTAATTTTCTCTCTGTTGAACACAACCTCTCTTCCTCTAAACCTCACCTTCTAATCCTCAACGAGGCTCAGCTGTCTGAGGCAACTGATGGCAAACCTTTCTCAGCATCCTCCTACTTTCTGTATACACACTTCAGAGCCAAGAGTGGCTGTTTTGTGTATTTACGCAACAACATAATTGCTCTCGTGTTCCTGAACTTGAATCCTCTGAATTCTCCACACTCTGGCTTCAGCTATCCTGTCATTTTCTGACTAAATATACGTGTGCTGTGTACTTATCCCCTAATTCTACCTACTACGAAAATCTCTGACCCTTTTCTTGTAAGATGGCACAGATCGTATAAATTTCTCCTCTCTGCAATCTCTATTTTAGGTTATTTCAATGTTCACGACCACTTTTGACTCTGCTCTCCATTCACTGTTATACATGGTGAACAAGCCTACATCTTTTCTGTCCTTAATTACGTAGAGCAGCTTGTACAGAACCCGCCCCATATACCTGACTGCTCGGAGATTTCCAACACCCTTGAGTCCTTTCTTATATCTGACCTTTTTTCTCACTCTTTTAATGTTTTCTCTTAGTTGGGCTCCTCCAGTCACAACCTTATCACCTAAACCTGTCCTATCGCTCCACTAAGGCCTGTAGACTCTTCCAAGCAGTGGCAGCATTTTGGAGCTGTCGATTGGGAGTCCCTCAGGCAGTACATCGCTCATATGCCCCGGAATGGTTATTGTTTCCATGGCCAAGAAATGTTTGAATGTGACTCGGGCATTACGGAGGTTGTTCTATCAGGAATGCAAGCATACATTCCCTTTTTCTTATCCTGTAATAAATGAAAAAAAAAAATCTCGGTTTAATCAGGCTTGTTCTAATGCTCTCCACAACAAGGACAAGGCCTACTAAAGGTACCAGAGCCAGCCCACTCCTGAATCTAATCTCTGTTATGTCTCTGCCTGGAACCCATGTGTAGTCGTTCGCTCTGCTAAGAATAACTCCATTCATACTAAATGGTTAAACACTCCAGCTAAAATTATTCCCGCTCCATCTGGCATCTTGCCAAAAACCTTTCTAACAACTGTACTCTATCATTCCTTCCTCTTTTCCACTCTGATGGTTCTGTAGCTATTCTGCTTCAATTGCAGAACTCTTTACTCAAACTTTCACGTCCAATTCTACCTTAGACAAGTCCGGCACTGTTCCTCCATCTCTTCCTCCCTCTGACCTCCTCATGATTGACATTAAAATGTCTTCAACTGATGTATTTTCCGCTATCAGTGGCCTCTATATTTATAAGGTATTTGGACCTGATAGGGTCACTCCTGGTGTCCTCAGGAACGGTGATTTTGAGCTTGTACCTTGTTAGGCAATCTTTTTTCACCTTTGTCTGTAGACTTATACCTTTCTTTCTTGCTGGAAGTTTGCTGGCATTCAGCCTGTCGCCAAAAAAGGGTGGCCATTCCCAGCCCTCTAAGCCAAAATGTTTTAACATCCTGTATTTTTAATGATTTTGAATTAGTTTTTTATTGTTAAAAATTAAAATGGTTCGTATCAAACCCTTTCCGATTGCTAGTATGGGTTCTGCCAGGAAAGCTCCACTGACGGTCTTCTCACCTTCCTTTCTGACTTCTGGTCATCCCACTTTCACGACTTTGGCGAAATATTTGCTATTGCACTTGACACATCAAAGGCTTTCGATCAAGTGTGACATAAAACCTTACTTTCCAAACTGGCCTCTTACAGTTTCTATCCTTCTCTCAGTGCTTTCATCTGTAGCTTCCTTTCTGGTCTTTCCATAGCTGTTGTTGTAGATGGCCACTGCTCTTCTCCTAAAACTATCAGTAGTGGTGTTCCGCAGGGTTCTGTCCTATCACCAACTCTCTTTCTTCAATTCATCAATGAACTAAGTCGTACATCTGATCCTACCAACTCATACGCTGATGACTCAAGCTTAAGAATAATTGGTCATAGGAAAAGGTCTTAAGACAATGCCAAAGTATTGACTCTTTATCTCAAAAAGTTATTTGATTTGCAATAACTTGGTGGATTGGTTTGAGATCAGGTAAGGATGAAGTGTTTCTACTTTGAGGATAATAGGCCAAAGGCTAAGGTAGTTAGGTAAGGTCTACCTAAATATTTCTTATTCAGTTTTGACCAAATGTAGTGGAGGAGTTGAGGGTCATGCAAGGATGAGGTACCGTACATCAAGTTTGAGGACAATTGCTCAAGAATTAAGGGCACAGGACAGGGTCAAAAGTTTGCAAGGCCCTGGTATTGCGTTGTTTGAGTGTTCCATTTTGATATTACCTCCAGACGATGTTGTTCAGCACAGGACATGTCTTCACATTATGGATGGGTTACTCACAGCCTTCACTAACTCCTTCACTACTGTGACAGTCATCTGAGCTGAGGAACTTATGAAACCATTGTAACTTGCTAATATAGAGGGTAAAACATAATAACAGTGGAACAAATGCTAAAATACATTTTATAAAGTGTATGAAGATGTAGGGATGGCAGTGTGAAAGAAAGAAAGAAAGAAAGAAAAGGAACAACGTCCATGCATTATGAGCACGCGTAACCCAATTCAACATTTTCTCCCTTAGTGTTAACAATTATTTGGGTATTACATTGAAAAAGAATACTGCCATCAGTATGATAATTATTCTCGTGAACAAAGGTCATGTGCTGCACCAAGGAATGCTATAAAAAAAAAAAAAAAAAAAAAAAAAAAAAAAATTGTGGTGATGGGGTGTCGTGTGCTTACTGTATAATGCCTCGGCATTATTTTTGTGTTGTTTGGCAGTCCCTTCCCTCCATTTTCATACGTATGATATAATACATTCTTATACTTTAATTAACAGAATAATGCCTGAGGCAGTAACTGAATGTTGATGGTCCGTCTGTTGAGAATGGGTTATGCAATTTATTAAGTGACGGTGGTTACGAATTATCATTAGTGTAGGTGTTCACTGATGGAGGAAACGTTTATGCTGATCATGTGGGTAAAAAGAGGGAATGGAATTTCAACCCTCCGAAATTAATAGTATTGCTGAGTAACTTCCCACCCTGAAATTAGTTTGCCTGTCGCTTCTCGCCTTCAAAACTTTTCCAATTTCAGTTTCTCACTGCCTTTTTTTTTTTTTTTTTTTTTTTTTACCCCACACTATTTCTCTTTTCTCTGTTAGTTACTTTCTTCTGCGAGATCCTTCCTTCCAGAAGAAAACACTTATTCTTTCTTCTGTTTCATCTTATTTTCTGTCTTTCTGTCTCATGCTTTTTATTCTTTTTATGCATCCACGTTTTGTTTTGTCTGCTTTTATCTACGTATGTACTTAGAAAATATGTATACTCCTTCCAATCCTCACAATGCATTTTTTTCTAGTGTTGCCAGGCTTACTTCTAGACAACTGTTTTTGTTGTTCTGGCCCCATACTTATCTGAGTGCGAATCCAGAAGGGTGTAGGCTGCAGTTTCCCTTCATCACTCCACTATTTCTTTCGGAAATAAAAGGTTAAGGGAAGTTTGTACGAGTATGACAGAGCAGCGGAATCGCCCAGTCAAATCAGTGCCACCGCGTGAAGGCATTCCTCCCCAGCACCACTGTTATATAGACACAATTGTGGTTCCATGTGGGTGACCATAAGTGATAATTATATATTACATGGTAAGGGTTCTTACCTTTTTCAGGGTCGTGACTCCCTTTCGTGGTTGCCTCATATCTTCACGACTCTACCCCATTTCCATTGTACAAGTCAAAAGAATATGAATTGTATAGGAGGATTAGGAATCGTGTGTTCCGTTCCTAATGTTCATTTCATAACTGTAGCAGGATACATAAGTACTACATCAGTACACAATACATTTGAGGTTATACAGTACTTTACACCAGTTCCTTGCTACTGATTTGAATCAAGGCAAAGTGCATAATTGGACCCTTGTGCAAATCTCAATGTTCAGTTTCTTTACCAAAAGGGAAAATGCCGCCTTAGAAAGACATGAATTTAAATATGTTTCATTTTAAAAACCACCATCATGATCATAAGTATATCTACATTAGATATTGTAAACTCAGCCATTGGTCATCAACACCATCAGGCAGTCACAAACACCACCACAGGTTCATTCATGTCCATTGTACTAAAATCATCATATATTTACAAGCCCCACCTCAGGATCATAAACACCATCACATGGTCCTGACACAGTGCTCCTAAACACCATTACCTGATCATTAAAAACACCACATGGCCCTAATCACCACCACATGGTCATAGTCATAAACTCCACCACGTGGTCATAAACACCACTTCTTGGTCCTTACACCACATGGTCATATACACCACCACATGGTCATATACACCACCACATAATCATAGTTGTAAACACCACCAATTTGTTTTAAACTCCATCTCATCGTCATAAACAACACCAAATGGTCATAAAAGCACAATATAACCATGAGCTCCACCACATTCATAAGCACCACCCACTCCATCCATGGTCATGTTCACAAATACATGGTCAAAGATACTGAAAAAATCTCTCTCTCTCTCTGTTAATATATATGTGTGTGTGTGTGTGTGTGTGTGTGTGTGTGTGTGTGTGTGTGTGTGTGTGTGTGTGTGTGTGTGTGTGTGTGTGTGTGTGTGTGAGTGTGTGTGTGTGTGCGTGACCATAAACGTCGCCATATCGTCATAAATGTCTTCACATGGTTACTGTCATATACACCAACCGCCGCATGGTTCTAAGCACCACCACGTTATCACAGGCATAAAAACCACAATGTGGTCAATAAAATCATTACATGGCCGTAACACCACATGGTCATAAAGAGCATCATATTATTACAGTCAGAAACAGCATAGTTTAATGATAATCATAATCATTACATGGACGTTCACTCTTCCACATACCCATAAGCATAAACATTTTTTTCCTTATCACAGTGTCAAGGTAATAAACATAATCACGTGTTAATGGTCACGAGCACAGTCACATTATCATAATACCTGATGGTCATAAATCCACAGTCGTAACCATTAGCCAACAAACAGATCATGCATATTAGTAATTCGATTTTGATTAACCAAATTTCCTTCTTGTCGTGATGATTAAAATTCTGTGAAACAAACAGATCAGTTCATTAGGGAAGATGTAATGAAATTCAGATCCTTAAGCTGTTCCCGACCCCAGCCAGGATTCGAACCTGGGTCCATTATGACTTCAGACAACCCCTCGACCGATTCGGCCACAACTTGCGTAATTTATTATATTACTCATTTGAGGGGGGGGGGGCTGGTGAAATATAATTTTACTGGGAGTTGCATAATTGCCCATGTGAGTTGAGAATGAGCCGGAAGTACCTCTAATAGACTATTTTTCTTCATTTACATATAAATCATGCCAGTCATTACTAAGCAATACTGTACACATAACGTTAATTATTACCTCATCTCTGATCTCATTATGTCATCGCATTATTATATGAAATTATCTTGTCTTATGTCGGAGGTTTGTAAAAAAAAAATATATATTCCTGAAGATTTCCCCCTTGTTGAATTCAAAATATGCAGATACATGTGATTCTCCATCCAGTTTATTGCTCTGGAGATTATTAATATGCCCAATAACAATCCACCGCCCGTCGAATTTCTTTGACAATTATGAAAGAACACAATTTTGGTGTGATTCGTGTTTTTCATTTGTTTTTCATCAATATGTCGTCAGCAATTCACTTTTTTCTTTGGAATAATACTGATTAATGTTGGGTGGTCCAAGTAGGTGTTAAACTGTGCTTGGACATGGCTTAAATCCTTGATCTACGTTCTGACACTCATGCATTCCACTGCTGATCTGACATTACTCTAATCCCACATCCCATCCTTCCTCATTTCTCTCTCCTCAAGGCATTGAAGTTCTTCAAATTATATCCGCCTTGAGGGGAACGATACTTTCTTCTGACTTTCTTGGCGTTCTTGATGTTATCTCGCGTCCGTAGATCACAGTTGTTGGCTTTATACACGGATTTTATTCGCCTCTGTGTAGAGTACAACTCTCATGTACGGGGAAACTCCCCACATATAGCTCTTCTCAATAGGGTGGAGTCAAAGGCTTTTCGTCTTATTAACTCTCCTCCTCTTACTGGCTCCCTTCAACCTCTGTCTCTTCGCCGCACTGTTGCCTCTTTATCTCTTTTCTATCGCTACTTCAATGGTCACTGCTCCTATGAACTGTTTGCTTGCATCCCTCCACCACTACGGCGGGCACGTAGCACCCGTTTAGCAACAAACTCTCATCCCTTTTCTGTCCACCTCTCTTATGTATGAGTTAACCGTTACTCCCAGTCCTTCATTTATCTATCTATCTATCTATCTATATACCTAGGCTGCTTCCCCCAAGGAAAGGGAGGTAGCCGAGACAGGACGACTCACTCTCTATTTACTCATCCATTCAAACACATTCATTCGCATCTTAGCCCCAAAGGGGAGAACGGACAGATCCTCACCGCATCACACTGCACAAGGGTCAACTGCGCAATGCAATCAGTGACATCCACAGCAGGGCCCGACAGCAGAACTGGTTTACCCCTGCCACATCATAACAGACCCATCCCCTTACCCGCACCTGACCTGACTAGCTGATCAGACCAAATGCGGGAGAATATCCCCTCAGGGCTGCGTCATCACTTATTCATTCACAATTTCTCTCCATTTATTTCTGTCACGCACAGCCACTCTTCCTTGCTCAACAGACATCCCTCTCGCATCCAGCGCTCTCTTCACACTGTCCATCCATCCTATTCGTGGTCTTCCTCTCAGTCTTACACCTCTCACATCAGATCTAGTTATCTTTTTCACCAATCGATCATTATCCATTCTCTCCATATGCCCAAACCATTGCAACACCCGCCGCTCAACTCTACCAGCCATCTCCCGAACAACTCCAGTTCTCTTTCGCACTTCATCATTTCGCACTCGATCCATACGCGTCACTCCACACATTTATACAAGAGGTTAATTTTGGAACTGTCTCCATCTGTCTGTATTTCCTACTTCCCATGATCTCCAGTCTTTCAAATGCAGTGTGTCCAGGCATCTCGAAATGAATGGATCTTAAACTTGGCTCACTTTTGTATTGTTTTTATTTTTTTCTTGGAAGGACCTGTTTGGCGAGCTCCTAGCCTTTGGTTCCTTCTTCCTCGCACTAAAAAAAAAAAAAATTGTGTAGGTCTCAAGTGTTTGTGCATTACTGGTTTAATAGTAATTGCCTCTCGCTTTATCTTTCTGTCTACCAGTTGCCTGTCGTAAAGTTGTCTAGAACTACCTAACGTGGTTTGCCTTATTGATCTAAGTTGCTTTCATCATCAACGAACAACTCACCAATTTCACCACCTATGCCTCCTAACCATGTATACAGGGGGATTAAGCGAAAGGAGTTGGAAATTCTGTTATTTCTTTGTTTTTAATCCTACAACCTTTTCCGTTTCAAGTTTTGGTGACTGGATAATGCCATTCAACATAAGTCAAGTAAAAGTTGCTAACAAAAATGTTTCCACATTATAGCAGAAAGTCAAAATCGTGTCCAATTTTGGGGGGGTGGCGGCAGTGGCAGTTCATTGGTTTTCAGATGGCTCAGTCGAGTACGGCATCACTGATGGCTTACGTCTTTGTAACTGATGCTGTACGTCTGATGTACCCCTTGTGTGTGCTGTGGACAGTGCCCTTGTTGTCAGTGTGATAGATAATCGTTAGTATGATATGGTGCTCAGGTGCATCTCGTTTATGGGCTTTGAACTCGAGGCAGAACAGACGGCAGACCAGAATTAGATGATTTTGACTTTCTGTTCTGTTGTGCAATCCAGTTCTTCTAGAAACTTATATTTCACTTATGGATAGCGTTATGCCATCACTAAATCAGAAACGATAAGGGGTGTAGGTTAGAAACAAAGAAATAATACACGCTTCAACTTCTACAGTTTTGTTTATTACCTTGTAGATTAAGGTCAGTACTCCGATAATGATGTTGGGAACATTAAATCAAGGAAATACCTACAGATAACTGACTTACCCAGCTGTCCCTAAACTTGCTAATGACGTCCTTGTACTTAGCAAGTACAGGAAATAGACTCAAATTGTTTTTATCCACAACTAACGCTTATTTTTCTGAGGTATTTGGGACTATATCATTAGTAGTCTTTATCATATTTTGTATCATACTCCCAGGAAAGTAAAATCGTCTTTGCCCAATATCCATTATCATAAAACTCCACCTAACGTCTACTTAGAGTTTTCAGCAATCCTGAGTCTAAGTTCATCTTGCATCTCATCTAGACTCTGGAACCTGAATATAGAATCCAAACTCTCATCATTATTATCTGCCTTAGTTTTGCACTTGTAACTGATTGGTAGCAATCCTCGTCTTGTAATCCAGAGTCAGCCCGAGTCATGCATAACATTTATCATACCTAGCAGCTCGGCATCCTTTCTGCCATTAGTCAACAAGCAAATGGACTCATTTTTCAACCTAATGTCTAAGTAAAGATAACTGATATACAGGCATAAAAGGCAAAACTATACTCACCTTCTTCTCTCACTGGAAGGTTCAGTAGGTAGTACAGTACTGATGGCATGTCAGATCAAGGGGCCAATTCATGCTGGAGGGGCTCAGCTGGCAGCCATACTGTACATGTTACGTCTGATCAAAACGAGGTCGCATAAACAGATCAAATATGGATGTAGAACCAGATAGATTAACTGAAGCGAAAAACAAATTTTGGTCAAAAATTCGCCACTACTGTCAGTACTGTACATACCTATTAAGGCAGGCTGCTTCCACGTGCCGCTGTTCATGGATCTGATAAGGAAAAGAAAAACTGATATAATGTATCGTCAACGAAATTAGAAGCGACGAGGGATGCAACGTCTTTGGTAGATAAAATTCTCAAGACGACTTCTTTTTTAGCAGATTTTATTTTATATCACACTACGATATCTAAAAAAAAAAAATCAATTAACGGGTGAATGTTACAAGGATTGGAAAGATTATGACAATGTGAGTGAGGGGTTAGGTCAGATTAGGAGACATGAAAAAAAAAAACACACACACACACAGAAAGGAGAAGGAGAAGAGTGAAATAAGTACATCTGAACAGGAGGAAAAGGAAGGATGGGAGACTAAGAAGGAAGTTAAATGTAAAGAGAAGGAGAAGAGTGGCAGGTGAAGGAAATGACAAGAAAACACTTTTGGGGAAGATAGAGGAAGAGAAGGAAGGATATTTGATGAGAACGGTGGCTGGAAGTGGATACAGGGTGGAATAGAAGAGAAGAGGTGTATGAAGGAAACTGTGGATGGTATACGAATAAAAGGAAAGAAGGAGAGAAAGGGCCGATAAATATTTTTTGTGATAGGAGAGAACAGTAGAAATAATGACACGAGAATGGTTGGGGTATGCAAATCGCGAAGAAGGGAAGCAAGGAAGAAAACTTTGAAAAGAGGAAGGAAAAGTTGAAATGAAGAGATGAACAGAAGAGAAGCGAAGTGAAAGAAGACAACAGAAAGTGGGATATGCAGAAAAAGAAAAATACAGAGTTTCGAGAGGGAGAACGTGGGGAAAGGAATCGAAATTTAAGGGTACAAAAAGTGAATGGGAAAGTCAACAAATGCACAAAATAGAAACGGGAAAGGGGGAGCAGAACAAAAAGACACAAATATGAAATATGACAAAAAGAAAGAAATGACTGTAAAGGAAAGTCATTAGAAAGGAACTGACAAAGCAAAGAATAACAGTCAGAACGAGCACGGTGAAAATGAAACAGAGAGGATGCAGAAAGAGGGGGGTGGGGTAGAAATGATGGACGAAAAACAGAGGGAATGAAAAACAGAAAGTGGAAGACGGAGGATGGAAGAAAATGGAAGCACGTTTTTCGACCAGATGACTTACCTTGCGCCGTGACACCGGCAATGAGGGTAAAGAAATTAACGCAGCGAGTAAGTCAGCTAGCGATGTGGGCTGAAATGTTAGTGGTGTGACCGCGACGGGAAAGTAGTTTATGTGAAAAGCTTGTGTAGGATTATCAGTTTGAAACCAATGAAGAATTATGTCAAAGTAATACCCAAAATTGAAAGTGTTGAAATGGGCACCGAAAAAAAAAAAAAAAAGTTTGATATGAAATGTAACTGTGTCGTGAAACGGGGAGTGGCCATGAGAGTAGGCAATGTGAAAGAGGGATGCTGTAGGGTAGAGTGTAATGAAGGTTTATTTCAACGTCTTCCCCAGCTACATGAGCAAGATCAGCTTCCTTTGTGCTCCCATTTATGGTGTGTTGAAACACAGGCGATGATCAAGTAAGATAACCAATGTAGAAGAGACGAGAATAAGAGAAGAGGGTGTATGAAAGGGAAAATTAGGAAAAATTATTCCAGGGACACATCAGTTGTATGGAAGGGTAAAAAAAATGAAGCAAAAAGGGGGAAGGAAGGCTGAAAGAATGAAGTAAAGAGAAGATGAAGTACAAAACAGTACAAAGGAAAGCAGCAGCAACATACGTCTTGGTCCATCGCGTCTGTTCGGTAAAGGGAAGGTTAAGAGTGACAAAGCAATTCTATCAGTCCAAGATTATCATAGAAAACCAGAAAGAAAAAGATGATGATGAAGAAGGAGAGGGAGAGAGAGAGAGAGAGAGAGAGAGAGAGAGGGGTAAAGTGAGATAGAAGAAAGAGAACAGAGACTTACTGAAAGGACCTGAAGGAGATTAATACAGGCGTAGTGTAATGAGCTATAAAAATGCAGTGTTACATGCATATCGTATGGATTACTCTACTTGGATGTATGGTTACGCGGGTGATTGAGATCTCTCAGGGCCCCGGTTTGACACCATTCACTTGATTATCTGGTAGATTTCCCTTTGGGCATGACCATGCTCGACAATGGTATGGGACTTGACTTAATGCTTGTCATGGCAAAGCGCATCATTGCACCACTGGAATAGGCAGTAGGTTCAGTGCTGACCAGGAAAGAAATTTTAGTACAATTTCCGGTGATACAGTGCCACCCGGACTGGGGGTGTTCAACATTAACATAAGTATGTTGACCACTTTAAGAGAGGATAGTTGTGTAGAAGCTGTTCAGTATTAGCGTAGCTAATGCTCCACTTGGCTCAATGGTCACGTGGCAAATTGACACCCCATGATCTGCAGTATTCTATTCTTTCTCTGATTGTGATTAATTTGCGAGATTGTGTTTCAGTCAAATACTTCAAGCTATAGTGAAGTTAATTTCAGTTAATTTCAGATATATTCATTGAATTATCCTCTCATTATCTTTTCATTCTCTTCTTTCAACATTCATATTTTCTTCCTGCTCGCTGTTATGTTTACTATTGTGTTCTGCCGTTGACACTCCTCGAAAAATAATAATAAAAATAAAAAAAGTAAAATAAAGAAGAAAAAGATTTTTCATTCAGTAGCCATGAACTCCTTGTGAGTTATTAGAACAGACAGGTTTTGTTTGGACTCAGTTTATCCGTATTATGTAACCCACAACAGTTATACAGTATTACAATATTTGTGCTCGTATGTATGTGTATATATGTATAAAGAGAGAGAGAGAGAGAGAGAGAGAGAGAGAGAGAAAGAGAGAGAGATGGACCGATAGATACCGGCAGATAGATAGATATACTAGCAAGGGTACCCGACATTGCAGGGCCAAAAAGGCGAAAACTATGATCCAGTTTGTTCTAGTTCAATCTTTCTTTCCACTCCAGAAAGACCATGTTCAGTTGCCCAAGTAGAAAGTGCATCCAGATAATCTATGTACTAGTATATAGATATCTGACAGCTGCTCCATTGTAAACATGTGTTTTGGTGAATGAATCACTCAGGAACCTCAATCAATTGTAAGGAGAGAAGTTGGCTGAACCACTTAATATCATCAAGTCGTTAACATTTCCTATTATATAATTTAAATGAAAGCTATCAGTGTGAGTGTAGAGAACTGTTTATGAAAATATAAATTAGCTTTCTATAAAACAATGACTAAATGAGGTGACAAAACAAGGACAACTGAAATCCTCGCATATAACTCCTTAAAAGGCTCAGTCGGTAGAGAGGTGGCCTGCAGTCCTGACAGACCCAGGTTCGAATCCCGGCTGGGGCAGGGAACAGTTTAAGGATTTGAATTTCATTAAATCAGGCTTTACTGATCCACCAGAAGACCCGCCGACATGTCGTAAAAATACCCCCACTAATACCAATACACCAGTCCTGTATGAGACAGCCCTAGCATGTATTCAGTATGGACGGTGGGTGTTAGCGCCGAAGAGGTGACATGTAGAGGTGTACGGTATGTAGGAGGACTACTGGGCCTTGAATACAGGCTGTGAAGCCTATGCCCGGAGTTGGTCACATAAGTGTATATATATATATATATATATATATATATATATATATATATATATATATATATATATATATATATATATATATATATATATATATATATATTAGGAACATTATTTTTTTTTTCAAATAAGCAAGTTAAATTAAGAAATTGTAAGGACAGTAACTAACAAGAAGGAGACACATGCCTGAGATAATGGAGAATATAATCAACATGTTGGTCAAGGATTTCAGACAACCATCCAGTTACGAAGTCGCTGTCCCTCAGCAGATCAAAGCTACTGGTAGTACACTGAACAATGTAGAAATATTCATAACACTTTATGGATATTTCAGTTAGCAGAACACGAAGTCACTAGTTCTACTACATACAATTGTCAGTAGTGAAAACTTTGTATGGGGATACTTTTCATGTAGAATATATTAATAAAAATTGTGCATAATTTCGATTTTCATATCGAACATAGTCATAGGACTTGTGTAATAACGAGATTTTGTAATGGGAGTGTTCGTTCTTAGTTATATTCAAATATGCAAAATATGTACAGGTATTCGGGATTTTCTCTCTTAATTATGTATAAATAAAAGCCCCACTTTTTTTTGTTCTATATATGCCATGTAATGAAGCACAACAGCCACAACCTTTTAGTGGTTTCGTATGGAACCCCTTACTCCTCGCCGGTTACATACTTCAGTGAGGTAGAATACTCGCTATGGTCAGAACTCAAGAGTTTCTGCTTCGAACATCAAGGATATACGAAATACCAGGTGGTGCAGTTGCCATGATATCACAATTCGGTATAGATTCTGTTTTGAACGTTACTATTATTTATATCATTACATACTTTAATGGTGTCCGTAAATTACCGTAGCACAAGCATTTTCCAGATTGATAATATTTGGTCAGTAAATAACACCCAGTAACATATTAAAAAAAGAAACGTCTTCGTTTCTTCTCATCGGTCTACACCAGCCAGTCACAGTCATCTTGCTCAGGCTGAAGGGGCTGTGTAATCATTCATAAATCTACGTGTGTTTACTACGGAGCAGATGCCAGATATCTATATACATCGGATTATTTGGATGCACTTTCTGCTTGGGCAACTGTACCTCTTATGCTTTTGAAGAGGGATTATAAGATGTCCAGGAACTTTCTATTTCAGATTTCGCAGACTAACGCATAGCATTTGTGCGCACTTGTTTACTATTCCCGGTAACCACAAATGGCTTCGGAGGTCAACCTCACATATCCTATGTCTGAACTGGAGGTCACGTGAAGCTCCATGCCAAAAATTAGGCTACTGGGTCCAGTCGTTCGAGCGTTTATTGTTGATGACTTCAAATGACCTCCCACCGGTGACCTCAAATGACCTCGGAGGTCAACCTCTCATCGTCTATGTCTGAACTGGGGGTCATCTGAAGCTCCATGCCAAAAACTGGGCTGCTGGATCTAGTCATTCGAGGTGTTTTACCGGTGACTCCAAATTACCTCCGACCAGTGACCTCAAATGACCTCGGAGGTCAACCTCACACAGCCTATGTCCGAACTAGAGGTCATGTGAGTCTCCATGCCAGAAATTGGACTGCAGTGTACCCGGCGTTGCCCGGACCAAAAAGGCGAACACTACCGGCGACCTGGAATGACCCAGATCTGAATTACGACTCCGTAAAAACATCCTTGAATCACTGACTCAAAATATATATGGGTCTGGGAGTCTCTGGCCCTTGGTCTGGGCCTGATGGAAGGACAAACAAACAAACAATGCAGCTCTTATTTAGAGTGAGAGAGAGAGAGAGAGAGAGAGAGAGAGAGAGAGAGAGAGAGAGAGAGAGAGAGAGAGAGCGATACTGATATAGATAGTTAGATAGACAGACAGATGGACAGGTAAATAGATTGCTAGATAGATAGATAGATAGGGTTTGTACAGTATATGTACAGTATATCCGCCACTTCTGTTTTTGTCCTCTCTCTCTCTTTCTTTCTCTCTCTCTCTCTCTCTCTCTCTCTGCTAAGTCTTAAAGTTGCCTTACGATTCAGTGTAGAAAAAGGTCACTGATTTTCACGCCACAGGTGCGACGAAATCGAGGTGTGAGGGTGACGTGTTGGTGGTGCTGGCGTGCTGGGTGATGTGGTGGTGTGGTGTGGTGAAGAGTGTCGTTGTAGTGGAGGGTGATACTGAAATATGTACTTAATGGAACGTTCTTGTCGTGAATTGCTGTTGTTTTTAATAATAATAATAATAATAATAATAATAATAATAATAATAATAACAATAATAGTAATAATAATAATAATAATAATAATAATAATAATAATAATAATGCCACTACTACTACTACTACTGCTACTCTTGCTATTGCTATTGCTGCTGCTACTACTACTACTACTACTGCCACCCATATTTCTGGTAGGAATAGGTGCCTACCATCGACTTACTTGATGCAGTGTTAACTCCAAGTGTCCCTACACATCCAGGCCTTCATTTTGCAGCCTACATAATAATTTTTTCGCTTCGTATCAAAAGCTTCTTAGTGTCCGCCATATTCCTTGAGTCAATCTACTTCTTGATTTTCAAAATTCCTGCTGTCGTCTTATTGCACGAACGCACTATAATAATAATACTAATAATAATAATCATCATCATCAACATCATGATAATCATAATAATAATAAAGATTAGATGATGGATGGATAATAATAATAATAATAATAATAATAATAATAATAATAACAATAATAATAATAATAATAATAGTAATAATAACAATAATAATAATAATAATAATAATAATAACAACAGTAATAATAATAATAATAATGATAATAATAATAATAATCATCATCATCATTATTATTATTATTATTATTATTATTATTATTATTATTATTATTATTATTATCATTATTACAATAATAACTAGAACCGAACTCTGCCATTAGCAGTTTCAATAACTCACCAAATGAAAAGGTCCTCCATCTTGTGCATGTGACCTCAGTACATAAAAAAATGAGCAAAATTTGAACTTTGACTTTGGCTGTGACCCTGAGTCTTGGGTCAAGATTATTCATACTTAGTAGCCATGCATAGCATATCTAGATATATAAATGTACCAAAGTTTGGTGATTGTAGCTCAATTCTATTTTCTTTTTTAATTGTGCACTCAGTGACCCCAGTCTACTATCCAATGATCCCTGAGCGATCTTAGAAACTACTGGCCCAAATGGGTCCATAGTCATTACACTGCTTCTCCCCGATCTTGGCTATGTCCCCCCAAAATTTCAAGTCTGTACCTTTAGCGGTTTCTGAGAATCCTTGAATTGACTATTTTTATAGGTTGTTGGTTTAACTGGAAAAACAGTACTGGGAACTTGATGATACTGGGTCATATGAAGCTGCCAGCTGGGGGACTCAGATAACCAAGTATGATGGCTGCAGCCCTGAAGTTTAGCGAATACGAGCAATTTACTTCTTCGTAATAATAATAATAATAATAATAATAATAATAATATTGGCAAGAACAATATATCTCACCACTGATGTAGTGAATTATAATGATATTGACAAGAACAATATAACTCACCACTGGTGTGGTGAGTTATAATAATAAAAATAATAACTAGCAAACGGAAATTGTCATTAGCAATTTCAATAACTCACAATATGTTATGGTCATCAGTCTTGTGCATGTAAGCTCAGTATATACATGAAGAATGAGCAAATTTTAAACTTTGACCTTGGCCGTGACCTTGAGTTTTGGGACAAGGTCATTCATACTTGGTAGCCATGCATAACATACCAAGTTTAGTAAAATTATTGTTTCAGCCAAAAATACACTTACGGGATTTTGATCCGTCTTTTTTTCGGTATTCTAGATAATTCTAAGACACTTCTCTTCTGTGGCATTTTCATCACCACCTATTTTTATTTTACCCTTGAAGACAACCTAACCTACCCTAACCTAACCTTCACCAGTAAAATAAAAAAATATTTTGGGACGAAAATACCACAGAAGAAAACTTAGAGTTGTCTAATATACCGAAAATAAACATCAAACTATAATAATACCTCAAGTTTATAAATGTACCAAGTTTGGTGATTGCAGCTCAATTCTATCTTGTCTTTTTTAATTTTTCACTGTGCACTCAATGACCTCAAACTACTTTCCATTGGCCCGTGAGCAATCTCAGGAACTACTGGTCCAAATGGGCCCATAGGCATTTCAGACCTGCTTCCTGATCTTGGCTATGACAAACAAAAATTTCAAGTCTGTATCTTTAATGGTTTTTGAGAATCTGCAAATAGAGTATTTTTATAGTTTTTTTGGATGTAGCTAGAAAACCATTAATGGGAACTGGATGATACCGCATCATATGAAGCTCCCAGCTGTGGGATTCAGATGTCCAGGTATGACGGCCGTAGCTTTGAAACTGAGAGAATATGGGAAATTTACTTCTTCGTTAGAAAAAAATAATAATAATATTACCAACGAGAACAATATAACTCACTACTGGTGTGGTAAATTATAATAGTGAGAAGAACAATATAACTCACCACTGGTGTGGTGAGTAGTAACACATTAATGACAAGTGGTACGGGGAACGACATATCTCTCCTGACAGCAGTTATCTTAGTGCTTTAAATACTGATTTGGTACTGCCATTTAGAGTCAGTACACAATTAAAGTCTAAGGTAATGGCGCGAATGTTTTCCACCTATGCCCTCTGAAAATCCGTGATCTTGCATTTGATTTTTCAATGTCACTTAAGGTCAAAGGTCATGGTGCCAAATGAAAGCTCAAATGAGACTTCCTCGATCTTGATAATAGTAAATGTCTATCTTCAACCAGTTTCGAGTTATAGCCCCCTGAATATCCGTGACCTTGAGTTAGACCTTTCAAGGTCACTTAAGGTCAAAGGTCATGGTACCAATTAAAAACCCATATGGGACTTCCAGTATGTTGATACTAGTAAATATCTCTCTATCTTCAACCAGTTTCGAGTTATAGCCCGCTGAATTACCATGACCTTAAGTTCGACCTTTCAAGGTCCCTCAAGGTCAATGGTCTTGGTGCCAAACGAAGCCCGTATTACGAGTTCCTGTATGTCGCTAGTAGTTAAATATCCCTATCTTCAACCGGTTTCAAGTTATAGCCCTCTGATAATCCGTGACCTTGATTTTGACCTTTCAAGGTCACTCAGTTATCTCCAAAATTTTAATCAGTTTCTTTGGGGACCAGTGCCCACATATGCTGAAGGTTTGATATAATTTAATTCAGCCGTTTTCCCGTAATGTTGCTAACAAACAAAGAAACAAACACACAAAGAAACTCGACCAAAAACAATACTTCTTTGGATTTCGTCCTGGCGAGGTAAAGAAGACTGTAACTGTCAGAGACAGATATTGATCTCCACTTATTAGAATAAAGTTTATTGTAATAACTCAAAAACCGTTGGGCAAACTGCCACCAAATAGTATAAAGACCTGGTCCAGGAACAGACAAAACTTCTAGAGCCAAGAAGTGCCTCATTTACGTTACGTTTTTTCCTGCAGCCTACTGAATAGCAATTGAAATGTAAGGTGTCTGAATTATCATGTGACGCATGAATGACCATCAAATTTTTCTACAGAAATGATTGGAAAATCACTTTATCACGGGATTTCCTTCCATGTTTATGTATCTATAATAGTTTTGGAGTAAACTAATTTTGAAAATTAATGATTTTTGGAAACTTTTATACCTGTGACCTTCAAAAGTACATCGAGGGCACTGAAACTGGGTCTGTGTAATAGAGTCATGGTGCTGTATGTCCTCAAATAATGTGCTGAGAATCGGAGACGAAAAGTGGTGAAATAATAATAATAATAGTAATTAGTTACTTAATTACTTATTGTATAGCCACAATGAGGAAGGTTCACTATAACTATTTATGGTATATAAGGTCTGAAATTTTGGCATCATAAACTAGTCTGTGATCTTTTAAAGTAGTTCAGAGTCATTCATATTTGGAATATATATTTAGATTAGCCTGAGGTAGCTTCTTGTATAATGTCAACAAGATCTGAAAAGAGAGGTGTGGAAGAACACATGGGTACAGTTTACATTTTTCTCAGCAACTGGCGGACTGTATGCTTAATTGTAACCATATTCCTTTCCGGTAATAAGAGGGATCACAGCTATATATCTACAAAGTTACAGCTTTACAGCTCTTGTATTTTTTCTCTAAAATTTGCAAAAAAAAGAAAAAAGAGCAGATTTGAATTTGGTACTCTCTACTAGACTAAATGGTAAAATATTCAACCAAAATTCTCATCAAACTTTTTTATCATAGGATTTTGAACCAAATAGGTGTATCTCAATTTGTTTCTGAGATATTTCAATTTCAACTAAAGATGCACTCAGTGAAGCGCATCTCTCAAACAAGGCCCTCGCAGCCCACTTCTCACCGAGGAAACACCTCCGCTGCTGTTCCCGGCGGGCCCAGCTCTCCACAGCAACCTTACCATCCGAGGGTCGGGCCTGTCCTTCCATCTGAGGGAGTGCCCTGGTCGGTCCACCAGGAGGTCGAGGCTCCTTCGCCCTATACTACCAGGCCGACGACCCTCCCACCGCCACCACCAGGACCGGGGTTGTGCCCTCGTGACGACCGGGACCGGTCCCCCCCCTCCATGCTTCCTTCTGCTGCTGCTGGGGAGCTGGGCGAGCATCTATCGCCCTTTCCACCAGGGGCAAGGGGGTTGAGGGCAGCGTCAGGGCGGTTTTCCATCTTAGCACTTCGTTGGCGTCCCCTCCATCGGCGCTACGTATTCCACCTTGCTTCAGCCGTCCCGCCCTGCCCTCCTCGACCATCGTCTTGTGTGCCAGTTTCCCCTAACCACCGCGCCTTCCCCTGCCCTTGTTCGCCTCCTCGTCAGCCTTTGTGCCGGCCCAGCTACGCTCTCACTAGAGAGCCATTATCTGCTACTTCCCTGACGGGCTCTTTGTTTGCCCGTGCCCCACCAAATGTGGGACAAATATTACACAACAACAACAACATCCAACAAGGGCAAAGTAATTTCCAAACCACTCTTCATAATGCATAAGGGTTTCTCATCAGTGATTAGGGTTTCACAAAAAGTGTGTTCCAGATCCAGAATCAATAATACTATACGGATTGTTCCCAAAATTTAATCGAGTGTTCCAGGGACATGGACTATCTACCCACCAAATTTGGACAAAATCTCTCTTTTAGTTGTTGACAGAGAAACAAACAAACAGAGGTGAAAACACACTCTTCTCCTCGGAGAGAACAACTCAATTTCTGCACCACAAATGAGCATTATGACCTTCAAAAATGCTCAGGGTCATTTATATTTGACACAGTATTTGGGTTACCCTAGGGTACCTTCTTATATCAAGATCTAAGAAGAAAAAACTGCAAAGAAAAAAATTATGATAACACACTGTAAGCTTCGCCGTTTATATGACGAAGTATAACTACTTATCTATCTAATTACTTTAATGTGTAGCCATAATGAGTACTGATTGTCTTTGTAGGTACGGAAATGCTGTTTTTGTGTTTTTAGCCTAAAAACTTCATAATGAAAAACATAGATATCTGCACAATTTTAACTTCCCAACTGTATGCTTAACAGTAACCATATTCCTTTCAGGTAATGAGAGGGACCTCATCAATATATCTGTAAAGTTACAGCTTTGCAGCTTTTCTGGTTTTCGAACGTTTTACAAGGAAAATACTGAGCAGATTTGAATTCGATATTTTCTAGTAGGCTAAATGGCAAAATATTCAGCCAAAATTCTCAACAAATTCTTTTTGTCACAGGATTTTCGACCAAAAAGCTTTATGTCAATTAGTTTCTGAGATATTTCAATTTCAAATATGATTTTTTTGCACCAAAAACAAGTATACGACCTTCAAAAATAGGTCAAGGTCATTTACATTTGGCACAAGTATTAGGGTTAACTGAGGGTACCTTCCTGTCGAAAAAAAGTGTGACGAAAAATATTTATATTTACTCAAACAATAAGCTTCGCCATGTACATGGCGAAGCTTAATAATAATAATAATAATAATAATAATAATATAATCATCATCATCATCATCATCATAATGGCAGTAACAATAGTTAAAACTCTGTAACTGTCCTACAGACAGTCACTAAGCTCCACCCACTATTTCTTACAGTGACCTTGACCCCACGGGGGAGATTTGGATTTTCTTTTTCTATCAGCAATGGTCCATGCCAGGACACATTATCTTGGCCCTTCAGATTCCTTGCACAGTCTCTGGTTCTCCTGGAATCGCTGCGAGACTCTGAGTTGGGAATAATAATAATACCAGCGAAAATAATAGTCTCCACCTATGTAGTAGGTGGAGACTGATAAGAGTAATACTAACTAGAACTCTGTCCTGTGGAGAGTCACTAGTCACCACCTACTGTTTCTTACAGTGACCTTAGCCCTATTAGGGAAATTTGGATTTTTTTTCTCTGTCAGCAATGGCCCATTCCAGGACACATAACTTGGGCAATTCAGATTCCTTGTGCAGGTCCACTGAAATCTCCAATAGACACGATTAACTTATCTCGTTCACTGCATAATGCTCATGTGGCACTTTCTGACATGCCCTTCCACTATGTATAAAGGATTTGGAACTTTTTCCTATCAGCAATGGCCCATGCCAGGACACATAACCTGGGCCCTTCAGATCCCTTGCGCAGTCTCCTGTTCACCTGGAATCGTCGCGAGACTCAGAGGCGGGAATAATAATAATACCAGCGAAAATAATAGTGTTCACCTATGATGTAGGTGGAGACTAGTAATGGATACAAAGATTTCCACCTACGGTACTATGTGGAAATCGATGGTAGTAGCAGTAGTAGTAGTAGTAGTAGTAGTGGTACTACTACTACTAACACTACTACAACAACAACAACTACTACTACTACTACTACTACTAATAATAATAATAATAATAATAATAATAATTATTATTATTATTATTATTATTATAATAATAATAATAATAATAATAATAATAAAAATAATAACAATAATAATAAAATAGTAATAACAAAAAATTAAGAAACGCCAACCAGTTAGCTCTATTTCCATATCAGTCACGCAGGGGCTCGGTATCAAGTTAAGCTGCCCGGATACTGAGTGGAGAGTGACCTGTTACTTGTCTCTGGGTGGTATTATGTGAGCAATGAACCTCACCCTTCCCTTGGATATACGCTGTCAAAGGAACCAGTCCGTTTGGTGCGCCTTAATCCATTACACCACCAGACGTCATTTAGTTATATATTTAACACTCACCTGCATATTAAATGTGTTCTGGATTACTTGAAGCCACTTGACATGTTACACAACGCAGGGACATCTAAAAGTACTGTAGCACGACATCGAGTTAGAGTATGGTGGGTGCCCTCACCAAGCACAGCCAATTGTATACCTTTAGGTGCTTCAGGAGTATCAATGTATATTTGATGAAGATACAAAGACACGTAAAGCAGGAGTTCTATAAAACACATAGCTTTTGAAATGCACGGAATATATCACCTAAGCAATGATTACTGTTAGATTTTCCTAACATCAAGTCACACACAGAATTCACGTTTTAAATATATGATGAGGGTACATTAGCTGAAACATACTTCATGCTTAAAAGATATAAGAGAGGCAGTTGCAGATGTTCTAAATTTTTCTCAGAAGTACAATAAAACAACCAAGAAAAAAAATAAAACACAGGGATTCACTAATAATTCTAATGCATCTGCTTTTAAAAATCTATGCATAGAGTATTACTTTCTATTAACTACGAGCATTATGTAGTTAAGTGCCGTATACCCATCTTTTATGATTTTCGTATATATTTTCCAGAGTCCATGATGTTGCTTCTACTTGTTTTTTTCTGTGAAGCTGATTTATCGGACTCATAACCACGTAGGGAGAAGGCTGCCGTTTTTATTCTTCTATTATTTCTGTAATGGGAACGATCGTCTTGCCGCAGTCTGTGTTACCTGCTTATCGACGCGCTCCCCCACCCCCACTTCTCTCTCTCTCTCTCTCTCTCTCTCTCTCTCTGTGTCCGTGTGTGTGTGTGTGTGTGTGTGTGTGTTCAATATATTTATTGTTCGTCTTCTTGTTTTTTTACCCCCATATTTTTCTCCTCTCAATCCCGTCATTATCTTCCAAAATTCCTTTCTTCTTTTGCACTTACACAAAGTCTCCTTCCTCCGTTTTAATTGTACCAAGTTTCCCACAACTTAATCCTCCTAAAATGACCCGCATTCTTTCACATCTCTATACCATTTTTTTCTTCTTCCTCCTTCTCCTTGTACCCAGATTCTTTCTGTATATTTCTTTGTTTTATTATATTTTGTCTTTGTATTTGCTTCTAGTTTAAGCTCCTGCTGTTCTAATGTTCACAGTGTCTTATTTCTCGCTCCCTCATTTCTTTCTTCTCATGTCTTTTCCTTTCTCTTGTTTACATTTCGCCATCCTACAGTCCACACCTAGTTTCCATGTAACGCTCAGTCACTCTATTCCTTCCTCACACCAACCTTTTCTTGTTGATCAAATCCATCATCAGTAATTTCTCTCCTCTGATACAAACTTCCATTCTTCTAGTTTGTTTTCACTGTCCTGTTCCATAAGCACAGTTTTTGAGTTGAAAGAATGATGTACACGAGAACGCAGCCCAATAATCCCTTGCAACTTCATATTCTCTACTTCCATAGTCTCTCTGCTCCATTAAATTTTTTTCACTCTACTTTCATCATCTTTCCGTTCTCAGGAGTCATCATTTTCTTCTTATTTCTTATATAATTACTGCCTGGCTTCATTATCATCAGTTCTTCTCCTTGCCTATTACATTTTTCCTCCTCCATCATTATAATTTCTTATCTTCTGGTTCTTCTCTCCCTCCCATCTTCACACACCTTTTATCCCCTTCATCCACATCGTCACCTTCTATTCATTCCTCCTTCCCTCCAGCTCACCCTCTTTTCCCATTAATCAGCACTTGGGTACCCTAGTTTGGTGACGCCTGGTTCATTTACTTTAAACCGAAACACTATCGTTGTCTTTGATGTTCCAGTCCCTCACACCAACCTGTTCCTTAGAGAGAGAGAGAGAGAGAGAGAGAGAGAGAGAGAGAGAGAGAGAGAGAGAGAGAGAGTAATGTTATTTCCTGTAGCAAAGAGACCCCCCTTTCAGAACTAATCATCCATATTCTGCCCACTTCGCCACGCCAGCAACGCCGCATCTTTCCTCGTTCGTCCTCAACTATTTTCTCTCCCTTCTGACTACAGTATTTTATTTTCTGATTAGTGTTTTCCATTTTCTTTAAACTTTCCACTTATCTTCTCACACTTACTTCTACCCATTTTCTTTCTGGTTGTTCGCTTCCGGGTTACGTGTTTTTATTTTGTCATTTGTCATATTTCTGCCTCCCCTGTACCCCAACCTACCGTAACAGGAAGGCTATTGCAGTGCTCAAGGGTGTGAAATACAGAACCAATGTATGTAAACTGTTGCTGGAGTGGGAGGTGAGGGTATGGATAGAGAAGGGGAGGGAAAGGGAAGCTACTAGGGGGATGGGTTTAGAGGATGAGGGTGTGTAATGGAAAGGGGTTATAAGGGGAGGCATGTAGAGGGAAGGGGAGTGAACGAGGGTGTGTAAAGAGCAGGGAGTGAGGAGTGTAAAAGAAACGAGGGAGTTGGAGGGACTGTGTAAAGGAATGGAGGGAGACAGATGAGGGATTTGTAAAGAGATAGGAAGAGAAGGTGTATAAAGGTTAAAAGACGGGAGTATGTATAGAGGGAAGAGGATGGTGCGTAAAGGGAAACGGAAAGGGATGGTTCTGTAAAGGAAATGTGAGGGGAGATTTTGTATGGGGATAGTGGGTTATGTAAAAAGAGAGTGCAGAATGTTTTAATGGAAAGGGAGGATGTTGGAAAGTGAATGGGAGTAAAGTGAGAGGAACTAAAGTGTGTGTAAAGAGAGTGTTCATATGTAAAAGGAAGGAAGGAGGGAGGGCATGTAGAAGGGAAAAGAAATAGTGGTGTGCAGTGGGAAAGGGAGGTAGCGTATGTAAGGTGAATGAGAGAGGGCTGTGAGGGAGGTCAGGCTGGTACATCCTTGCTTTAGTTTACTGGGTGTTTCCTGTCGTTCACATTTACCCCTACTACTCCTTCCTTTCATCACAGTGTTTGTTCTGCTATGTAAATTCATATATACACTCGTCTTCTTTTCTGCCACACGGTCTAGTTTTCTCCATGTGAATCTGTTCAGTCATAGGGGTCAGATAAGATGAACAAAATCATCTTGGGCAACCAGAGTAGAACGTTAAATTTTATACTGCAAGTGAATCAGTTTACCCTTTCGCCCTGACTCTCACCATTCTTCACTGTCTGTCTGTTTAACAGTCTGTCTGACAGCCTGTTTGTCAGTCTATCTATCTACCTGTCTGTCTGTCTGCCTGTCAATCTACATGTTTGACTGTCTGCCTACCTGCATATCTGTCTGTCTGTCTGTCTGTCTCTCTCTTATCTCTCTCTCTCTCTCTCTCTCTCTCTCTCCCCCAACTTATCACAGCACTGCATCAATACATCATTAATCAACACTCCTCACTGACTGACACTACGAAATGAAGTAAGGCCTGAGTGAGTGCGAGCCACGTTTAGGCTTTTGGAGAAATTTTCCTTCGACACACCTTGGAGGTGGAGATGGAGGTATGTAGGCAGAGAGACGAGGCTAAGGGTGGGTGACTGGTGAATATGCAACGATGGTTCTGAATAAAGAATAAAAGAACTGAGATCGATGACTGAGAATTCTGTTGTAGATGTAAGAGGCTGGAAATGGATGGGTAGAGGTACAGATAGGAGTTTAAACATTATATTTTATAACATGTATAAAGATGTAAGGATTATATAATACCAAAGAACCATAGTAGCAGGATTAAAGTAGTAAAAGGACATGACCCCATCGTTATTATTTTATTTTTTTACATACTCTTATCGAATGCATGTTTGGGTGACAATTACACCATAATCACTGAATTGTTTTGTGGGTGCAGATATGATTATATAACTATTACAACATAATGTCACCACCTGCAGTGAAAATGAAATGTAGGGTGGAATTACAAGTCTATTTCCAGCCTCGACCTTGTTCCTGTGTTTGTTTGTGCTCTGTACCATCCATGCATCTTTATACTTTTATAAAATTTCCTTTTAATTCTTGTTGCATTATTTGCGTAAGAGTTGGTGCTAGAAAGTTGCAACGATATTTGTAGGATATTTAACTCAGAAGAGCACCGAAGTAGTGAAGGGATGAATGAATTTGTGTCTAGCCCCTTCCCGTTCGAATGGTCTGTCTCAGCTGAATAAAACTGCTTGGAAATGATGACACCAAGGGGTGCAACACCCGCGTCCTACAGACGATCGGAGACAAACTTTTTGATATTGCCATGAGGCTTTGACATTTGACCGATTCACTTGAAGTAGTTTATCCTTACGTGACCCTCAACTACTTCACTATGTTTGGTTCAAACTGAATTTAAAGTGCTTTAGTTGACGTTACCCTGCGATCTTAACCTTTGAGCATTTCTTCGTAAATGGCTAATCTTTATTCCTTCTGCAAAGATTGATTCAAATCGAATACAAACTTCTGGAGTTAAATTCCCGAAATTTATCCTTACCCTTTGCCAAATTATGCCATAATACTATAACTTCACCATTTACTGGCCGATAAAATTTGCAAAACATCTGAACAAAATCGAATCAAGGCTGTAAAAAGTTAATCTATTTATTTCTGACTTGTGATCTGTAAATTTTTTTCTGCCAATATCTGTCACGTATCATGCCCAGTGAGATGTAAATCTGTGTGGAAAAAGGAAAAGAAAAAAATATTGTTAATGCCCTTGTAGAGCTAAGCCTGTCGAAGAAAGAAGAAAAAAAACAAGAACAAGAATAAACACAAGAAAAAGAAGAAGAAGAAGAAGATGATGATCTTGATGATGATGATGAAAAAGAAGAAGAAAGACGAGGAAGAAGAAAGCGAAAAAAATATGGAGAAATGTGTTTTCTTGCCGATCTATCTATCTATCTATCCATTACCAGACGCCTTAATCCCGTAAGGGGAGGCCACAAACAAATCTCCTCCATGTCACCCTGTCCTCGGCCATTTCATTGCCCTGCTTCCAGCTCACACTCCTCTCTCTCATATACCTCTCCACTCCATCCCTCCATCTCATCCTTGACCTTCCCCTCCCTCTCCCCCCTCCACCTCACTCACACACACTCACTTCGTCAGTCTCTCACTCTCCATCCTCTCCACATGGCCAAACCACTTCAGTGTGTTTTTCCTAACGCTTCCTATCACATCCACATCCACAACACAACGCTCCTTCACTTCCTTATTTGTCAGTCTGTCTCTCCATGTGACTCCACATACTCCTCTCAAACAACTCATTTCCAGCTATCTTGCCGATCGCTTCTGAATATTATAGCGTTATGTTTTATACACAGTGAGGGTTGTTTGGGTACAGGAAACCTTGAGGATCGAGGTTGGTTACGCATGAAAATAAAACGTGTCACGAAGCATTTTCTTTGTTAAGGGTAATAAACGCTTCCAACTCATTTGTAAATAACGTGTCCACTGAAACTCTATTATGGCTTGTGCTTGCTTAGGATTAGTGGGACTGTGATGGAATTATAGATGCAAATAGAGTGGAGGGAGCTATTTGCTGAAGGTTGGCGAGTGAACAGAAGGTTAGAGATGAACATTTAGTTAGGTGGAATCAGTTGACGATAAAAAAGAAAGAAAAATAAAATAATTGTAAGTAGAAATAGAGAGAGAGAGAGAGAGAGAGAGAGAGGAGGGGAGGATATTCAAGGATTGAGAAGAGGGCAAAAAAATTGAAGGACGGAGTCAACGGGATGCATGAGAAGTGACAGGCAGAAAAGAAATAAAGGTGACTTAGTCACTGTAGACGTCATGGGATGCTGAGATGATGTCTCAGAGAAAAACACTGGTTATTGGATGAGACTATAAAGACAAACTGAACTGGATGGTACTTCTGAAATGGACAGGGAACTAGTGCTAGGGTGAGATGGAACTCTCATTTCAACAGCCATTGGTTAATAATCTGTTCACTTGTCAAGAAAGTTGTAGATAATTTAGAACTCTGACAAATGAACATGTATATTGTTTGAGCCCTTACCGGCACTTCAGTACTACTTAACCATCTGTGCCTGCCCTACGTCAATACATTTGTTTTCTTATCCTACGCACCCCACACTCTTTTGCCCTATCATGATAGAATTCTTTACTCCATAACTTTCATGAATCTGAATAGTTACTAGTTTTCATAATATCTAAATAAAGAAACCCACATGTAATCCTTAAGAGATCCATTTCCTGTTACTCTAGCATTTTACATAGGCATGCCATTTTTTACTGTACAAGCAAAATAAAAAGACCTTCAGAGCACCGGCTAATTTGCGCTTCTTGTGTTACTGATATACGAGTATGTCGTGGTTTGGTCAGTTGGTGGTGTTACAGAGGTGGCGTGGGGGCGTGGTGGTAGTTGGCATCAGATATCAAGACCGGGCTGCCTTCAGTGCATTCCTTCTGGTTGAACAATGGAAGTTGATGGCTGTGTGGTCTTCCTCACATACAACGCACTTGATGACACTCTTACAGGTGGCGTGGAAGTGACCCGCCTGGGCACATAATTGTCTTCCTCTGCTGCGGCGTCTTGTGGTTCATTGGCAGCACTTCTAGCAATAAGGCATAAAAAATCACTCTCACTTGAAATCTTAAGTGGGAAGAAGAGGTATCCAAACTTCACTCATGACTTCATCAGGATCTCAAGAACCTTCTAAGGTCCTGCAGACTAGCTTTACCTTTATGGAGTTCTGCAGAGATATGGTTTGGAACTTCTTGTTGTAAGAGTTGGAGTTGTGAAGGTACAGGAGGTCTTCTTCGTCTTGTAAGATACTTGACAATTCCAGGCACGATGATTGGACATTGGGCATCGAATTTGTGAGTCATGGAGACGGTGAATCCTGAGTCGGTCAGTTGTTTATGTTTTTCCTTACCCTTCTGATATCCTTCGTATTCACGAGCTTGACAGGACACCCCTTCCCGTCAGCGTCCTGCTAGAAGGAAAGGCAGGCAAACCCCGGGATACTGCATAGCTGTGTTGCAAGATATTCACTCTCGTCTTCGTAAGACACTTTGAGAATCTAAGACGCCAAAGTGGAGCTGTCTCCTGTAGAGGGATACAGCTGTAGAGAGGCTGGGTAAGCTGTACTGCAGACAGGAGCGTGGAGTCGGCTCTACTACATGGAGCAAAGTATGTTGACAGTAGATGGGAATGGGGCCTCATTATAAACTGGCTGACATGTGATTCGTTGACTACCTGTGCAGTAAGCAAGCCGATCGGACTTTTCTCTGGCTGAATGAGTAACCCCACAAGTGTCTGTGATCTTGTTAACACCTGGAATCCTACCGACTGGCATTAATATTTAGGTAATAATTGTAGTTCGTCTACTCGTACTTGTGAGTTGACTGTATGCTACAAATCTGAGATGAGTAACACTTCTATTTAAGTCAGTTGGCATCGGTCTTTTTCACAGTCATTAATTTTAGTACCTTTTCAAGATGTTGACGGGTGATTTAAGATCATGATTTCGACATTCCGCTGGTGATAGGTGAGTTGCTTTAACAGTTTAGTCGTTGTCATCTATATGCAGATATGAGGCCGAGAGTCCTCATTAACGCAGGTATATTGACAGATGACATGGTCTTCCTGCACAGACTTTCTTGTAAGAACAGGGCGGCTCTTGACAAATCTATCTATCTCTATCTATATACCTAGGCTGCTTCCCCCAAGGAAAGAGAGGTAGCCGAGACAGGACGACACACTCCCCATTTACTCATCCATTCAAACACATTCATTCGCATCTTAGCCCCAAAGGGGAGAACGGACAGATCCTCACCGCACCACACCGTACAAGGGTCAACTGCGCAATGCAATCAGTGACATCCGCAGCAGGGCCCGACAGCAGAACTGGTTTACCCCTGCCACATCATAACAGACCCATCCCCTTACCCGCTGAGAATAATTTTAGGTTTTGTAGCAAGTGATTAGTGTGATGCTTCTTGAGGAATCTGAGGATTTTACAACCTTATCGGTGATGCCTTGCCTAATTCTCTCATCGGACTTGTAATCTGTGGATATGTTGAGTCTGAAATACGGGGTAATCTTTCTGTGGTTAAGGGAAGGGGCAATGTCACTCGTCACTTTTTCACTGTATGCTTCACTATTTCTTCCATATCACTGTTACGGTATCCACTGATAATGAAAACTTGGGTGAGTCTCTCCAACTCACAATGAGCATGACTCCGTGGGGAACAGTGGAAGAGATCACAGCAGATGTAACCACTGCTGGTGGCGTATAGACATCACTGGGGCATTCATATTTGCTGTTGTGACATACTCTTTTCTTTGTGATATTTGATGTTGACTCTTGTAGAAACGGAGTCGTGTGAAGTCACCAGGGCATCAAGAAAGGAGGGCCGGACAAGGACAGACTCATTAAAGATGATGTTCAGGCCAGGTTCGTTGATGAGGTGCAGTCCGAGGGACTAGAAATCTTGAACATCCTTTACTCTAACGGTAATGTCGTCCACATAACGGCAGAAGATAGACTGACGGGTGTTAGACAGGGTTGTGCCCATGAAAAATAGCAAAGAGAATTCCTGAAACGCAACCTATGGCGACACCTAGTATCTGGCAAATACGTCTTTCCTCATGGGCAAAGGAGGGGGACCTTTTTTGGTCCATAGTTCCATTAAGAATAGGAGGTGAGCTTCCGGCTTGTTAAAGGGCGCGATTTCTTCGCTTCTACACACACGGTCGAGGATGAATTGTACTGTTCTATGCACAGAAACAGTGCAAAGGCTGTGGACGTCTAGGGATGCCGTTATGTGTTCAACAGAGTGTACATCCTTGAGGCTTTCCAGGACCTGGTTGCAATGGCGGATTAAGGGGGGGGGGCGTTAGGGGCGGTCGCCATGGGCCCAGGCCCAAAGGGGGCCCATACAGTCTGCCAGACTGCCAGTCGTATTTCTGATTTTCGATTTTTCCACCATACAAAATGCCAGTAATTTTTCTAATTTGCTTATTTCTATTTAATGTTATTTTTAGAATGTAATTTAGCAGATGAGTTCTTGAATAAATAATAAGAAAAATATACTCCATATAATCTTTTGGTATAGTTAAATCACATAAATGTGAGTATGAGGTTGTTACCACTACCAAATATTCAACTATGTTACTGCTTTAATTCCCGATTTCAGTTTTCTGTCATCAAAATGTACAGTTAAACGTTATACTATTTCATTTGTGTAAGGATTTTTATGAATCCTTTTAATTCAGACAAGAATTACAAGTAAGAGTTTAATTAAATAATTAACTTTTCCCTAGTGTTAATAATTATACAATTTGATTAGTCACGTACTCACATCGACATGAGCAAAACACTTTGGATCAGCTGGCGTCCCATGCAAGTTTGTTGGCGGCAGTTGGACATTTTCATATATATAATTGTACCCTTTTAAGGTTAGTTCAACTTCTTTTAATCACATTTGTTCACTTTATTTCCTGAAATCCTATTTCTAAATTCATTAATGGCGATGTATGACCAGGATAATAATCTCAAAACTCAAGTGCTTACCTAAACGACCTACTATAGGAGTAGGAGAGGGCTAGGCTACAGATAGACCAAGCCTAAGTATCGCATTTTTATTTATACTGTAGCCTAATGCATTAAGCTACAGGAGATGTGCCTGTATATGAAATTATATATTTACAAGTCGCTCACCCGATTTTTTTCGCTTTTTTCGTGTTTGGGAGTGTTGTATTTTATCATTTTCAATTGTTATTTGATTGGGGTCACAAGCTAGAATAGCCCCGATAGTGGGCAAGGCTAATGAAGGAGAGGGAAATTGTGGGGTAAAAAATATGTAAAAAGTCATGAAAGTCACTGAAAAACAATTAGGGTACTGAAGAAAAAAAAATAAATAAATAAGTATATTGACCTAGAATACTTATTTAGTTTTTTTTTTTTTTTTTACAGTACCCTAACTAACCTTACCTAACCTAACCTAACATAGTTTTTTTTTTTTTCAGTAGGCTATCCTAATTCACCTTACCTAACCTAACCTAGTATTTTGGTGAAAATTTTAATTGTTTTTCAATGATTTTCACGATTTTTTTTTTTTTTGCATATTTTTTACCCCACAATTTCCCTCTCCTTCATTAACCTTGCCTACTATCGGGGCTATTCTAGCTTGTGACCCCAATCAAATAACAGTTGAAAATGATAAAACACAACACTCCCAAACACGAAAAAAACGAAAAAATTCGGGTGAGCAACGGGTAAATATTGACTATATATATATATATATATATATATATATATATATATATATATATATATATATATATATATTGCCAGACGCCTCAATCCCGTTTGGGGTGGCCACAAACAAATCGCCTCCAAATCGCCCTGTCCCCCGCCCTCTCACTGCCCTGCTTCCAGCTCACACCCCCTCTCTCATATACCTCTCCACCCCATCCCTCCATCTCATCCTCGGCCTCCCCCTCCCTCTTCCCCCCTCCACCTCACTCACATACACTCTCTGCGTCAGTCTTTCACCCTCCATCCTCTCCACATGGCCAAACCACCTCAGTGTGTTCCTCATAACACTTCCTATCACATCCACATCCACACCACAACGCTCCTTTATATCCTCATTCGTCAGCCTGTCTCTCCATGTGACTCCACAGGCTCCTCTTAAATAACTCATTTCCACTGCTCTCACTCTTGACTTGTGTCCTTCCAACAATGTCCAAGCTTCACTTCCGTACGTTAGAGTTGGTATCACAATACTGTACTGTCATGTAGTAACTTTTTCACTTCCACGCTCACTTCCCTGTTTCTTATCACTGCTTTCAAAGAACCAGCAACCCTTCTTCCCTGCTGTACCCTTTCAAGCATTTCACCCTCCAAACCTCCATCCTTACTCATCACACTACCCAAGTACTTAAACGTACTCACATTTTCCAATTCCTCACCATCCAACAACGCTGTACATTCACTAACTTCACCTCTCTCAAAGACCATCACTTTACTCTTCCCTACATTCACCTTTAGATTCCGTTTCTTACACACTCTTTCAAACTCATCCACCAAGCCTTGCAGCTCCCCTTCGTCTTCACTCAACAATACAGTATCATCTGCAAACAACAGTACAGGGAGTTTCCAAACACTATCCTCTCTCACCAGGGCCACTCCAACATCCACGACCCTACCTTGTACCTCTTTTATTACCCCATCCATGTACAGATTGAACAACCATGGAGACATGACACATCCCTGTTTGAAACCAACTTTCAAAGGGAAAAATTCACTTAGTTCACCATCCACACGCACTGCAGCCTTCGCACCATCGTACATACTCTTCACAGCATTCAACAATTTCCCATCTACTCCATATATTCTTAACACTTTCCACAATCCTTGTCTATCCACCCTGTCATATGCTTTCTCCAAATCCATGAAAGCCGCATACAACTTCTTTCCCTTCTCTAGAAACTTTTCCACTAAAGATCTAAGAATGAATATCTGATCTACACAACCTCTTCCCCTCCTAAAGCCTCCCTGTTCTTCTCCAACTAATTTCTGTTCTTTCTCTAACTCTGTCTATAAGTATCCTACCATACACTTTTCCTATTATACTAAGAAGACAAATGCCCCTATGATTACCACACACTTTTTTTTCCCCTTTTCCTTTGTACAAGGGAATAATTATACCTGACTTCCAATCCTCCGGGACTCTACCTTCTTCCCAGGCCAATCTGCACATCTTCCACATCCATTCTACTACTATCTCTCCCCCATGCTTCAGCATTTCACCACACACTCCATCAATTCCTGGGGCTTTCCCCGATTCAACTTTCTTCGTTGCTTCCACAACTTCTATCCCACTGATTTCTTCCTGTCTTCTCACCTCCCTCCTTCTCCCAGCCATTCCCCAGCCACTTATATTCACATTGCTTCCATCCTCTACGTTCAACAATTCCTTAAAGTGTTCTCTCCATCTGCTCACTTTTTCTCCCTTCTCCACTAGTAATCTACCATTTTTATCTTTCACTCCCCTGCTAACTTCATTTCCACCTTGTCTTACTCTTTTCACTTCTCTCCAGAACATTTTCTTACAGTCCCTCCACTTTACACTCAAATTCCTTCCAAATTCCTCATCCACTCTCTTCTTACTCTCTCTTACTAATCTTTTCACCTCTCTCTTTCTTTCCACATATAACTCCCTCTTCCGCCTCTCAACTTCTTCCACGCCCCTATTTCTCATCCATTCATTGTATGCTTTCTTCTTTTGTGCCACAGCCTGTTTCACCTCTTCAGTCCACCACGCTGTTCCTTGCACCCCCCCTCCGTCTTCTCTTCCTTCCACACACCACATCACATGCTGCACATATTTCTTCTGTAAATATCTTACACACACCTTCCACGTCTCCCATCTGCTCCAATTCATATTTGCCCAATCGTTCCTCCACTTCTCTCTTATACTCTGCCTTTTTCTCATCCTCTTCTAACCTTTCCACTCTCCTTGCAACTACTCCTTCCTCTCGTCTTTCCCTTCTTCTATTCCTCCATCTTACTTGCATTCTAATTCTGGCCACCACCAAGTAGTGGTCAGAAAGTCCACTCCCCCAACCTCTATACACTCTTGCATCCATTAAACATCTTCGCATCCTTTCATCCACACACACATAATCAATCACTGCCTTCCTTTCATTCAGTTCACCACCCACTCTTCTCATCACTCGCCATGTATACCTGTGGATCATTTTATGCCTGAAGAGGGTATTGGCTATCACCAACCCCCTCCCAGCACAAATGTCCACTAACGCACTCCCATTCTCATCTATCTCAGCAGGCACACCCCACTCACCAACTATTCCATCCATATATATATATATATATATATATATATATATATATATATATATATATATATATATATATATATATATATATATATATATATATATTAATTGATGGGTCTTTGATTGCGCATTACAGGTAAAGGATGCATGCTGCACATAAATCAGGGGCTACAAAGAGAAAAGAACATCAACATGGGGAAAAAAAAAAAAAGATGAAGAATCAAAAATACCCAAACTAGACACATACTTCACAAAAAAGACTAAAGATGATAGGAATGATAAAGATTCTATAGAACCCACTTCTGTATCACCATTGGATGAATCTTTAACATCCTCATGCATTCCCAGTTCTTCAAAATCCGAACTAACCAAGTCAGTATTGTCCCCAGCAGTTGAAAAGGAGTTAGATAAACTTTTCACAGATAAACAAGGTAGACAAGATGCAAATACCTTAGTTACAAATCAAGTGTCACCTGCCAGATTGAAAGAAATGAAATTACTACATGACATTGGCGTGTGGGGTGATTCCTTATCAGAAGAAATAAAAACACATTGGATTGCAGTAGGATTTGAGAAACTTCAGCATCTTGATCATGACTGTAAGAAATCTGGGGTTGTTAATGACAAAGAAGGTTATCGTCGCTACTGCCAAACTTTCTTCTTTACACGCGTACATCCACTAACAGGGGAACGTATTAGTCGAACATGGCTCTGTGACTCGCCCTTAAATGGAAAATTGTATTGCACTCCTTGTAAACTTTTATCTAAAACAAGAAGTGCTTTTACTTTGGGATTTAATGACTGGAAACATGGAGAAGAAAAAATTTCAACTCATGAAAACAGCCATCAGCATCGAGACTGTATGTTTTCAGTGTGTACTAGAAGAGCAATTGGTGGTTGTGTGAACAAGGAAATTATTTTTCAGTTTGAAAGTGAAAAACTGTACTGGCGAAAGGTTTTAGAGAGGATTGTCACTGTAATCATATTCCTTTGTGAACGTGGACTTCCACTAAGGGACAAAGATGAAACTGTTGGGTCAAAAAGTAATGGAAATTTTTTAGGAATATTGGAAGTTCTAGGTAAATATGATGCTTTCCTTTCTGAACACATTAAAATGTATGCAAACAAAGGCAAAGGACACACCTCATACTTGTCATCTACTACTTGTGAAGAGCTTATTACTCTGATGGGTGACAGATTACTTAAGACTATCATGGAGGAACTAAAGGCATCTAAATTCTATTCAGTATCTGTTGATTCAACTCCTGATATCACACACTCGGACCAATTGACTTTTATTGTCCGGTATGTTCAACCTCATGGTCCTGTGGAAAGGTTTTTAGGGTTTTTGCCAATGATTGGACACAGAGGACAGAACACTGCAGACATGATCCTTTCTTTTTTAGAGAAGCATGGCATTGACATAAACAACTGTCGTGGTCAGTCTTATGACAATGCCTCAAACATGAGTGGGAAGTATGTTGGTGTCCAAACTGTAATAAGGGAACATTGTCAATATGCAACATTTATACCATGTGCTGCTCACTCGCTGAACCTGGTAGGAAAATGTGCTTCTGAATCCAGTCCAGTAGTTGTGAGATTCTTTGATTTAGTTAACAACTTGTTCACTTTTATTTCTGCTTCTACTGTTAGGACTCCATATTATAATTACAAATCATAATAGATAGATAGATAAATAGATTGATAGAGAGACAGATAGAAGCAGGGAGTCGGATGATGAGAAGGTATTGTGTCTGCGAGAATCGAGCAATGCTAAACATGCTTACACACTCTTAACTCAAGGAATGCTTTATAGGCACACGACAGCGCCTAGTGACCATACACACACATACACACATACTCACACACAGGCTTTTAGAACTTTCCACCCACAAGGAACACACGTGATACGTCTCCTGTTTCACCAGAATTTAGGAAAGAGAGGGCAGAAAGAAGCTAGCCTTACAACAGGCAGGTCGCAGGGAGAAGGGCTTAGCAACTTGAGAGAGAGACAGAGAGAGCGAGACAGAGAGATAGCTAGCGGGACTCTACTTATTACTCCGCTCTGTGTGAGAGACTTGTTAATATTTCCAAGACAAATAAAAATAGTCCCATACTATTCTTTACCTCTCCTGTCACTACATGACAATTGGGAAAGAAGATTATCTACTTACAAGCTACTCTAATATAACAACCGCTCGCCCACAAATCTAATATATATATAAAACTCCACTACAAGTAACTACAAAGTCTTTTATGACATTTGGTGGCAGCGAACGTATACGAACCTCGTCTACGAATCAACAGTGAATTCCTACAAAATATCAAGATTGAAAACAAAAAAATATCTCTCACAACCAACAACTTACAACCAGCTCCTGACAGTATTCTCTCCAACCAGCCCCCTCCGTCTCCACGATCATCACGCTGATGTAGAAGTGATCACACGACGTCTTGCCAGTAGTTTAACAAAGTACTGATACAAACAATCTTGAAATTTCTACGATGAACCAACGAACTACAACCATCTACAATCAACTAAAAGTAACAACTCTACGAGTCGTCTGTATAATCTTCTACACGCACCTACAAGTAGCGGCAGTCTTCATCCTACAACGAGTAAATCACAAGGAAAAAGGACCGAGAAAACATCGAGGAAGAAAAACGGGACAAACAAACGAAGAGTGAGACACGACTCATAACTCATCTTACTCACTCATCTTCACTCAAGTTACTCATCGCTACTCATTCACTCACAAAAGCTACCAGTGTGGGAAGTCGACGTCATCATGCGTGCTTGCTGAACAGACGCCACGTCAGTCAACACACCACCTGCACCACCATTCACACCATTCCCACCACGGTAAAAATTAGTGAGTTACATAGTTACTTCATTTATACAATACACAGTGATAGACAATAAGCTTCTGCACAAACATATAAAACGTGCTGTATAGTTACAGCTTAAAGACACATACTTACTACAGTTATCTGCATAACTCAAACACTAAATAATCACCAACAATAAATATTCTACACTGTATATATTCATTCATTTATTATAACATTTATTTACTACCAACGATTGTTACCATTTATACCTACATAAAATACGTGTTTCATACATACAGCTATACATTATTATATCTACAAAGTGATAAAGAAAATATACCATCACAGTTACTCAGTGAGCGATTAAAAGAACTGTATTAAACATTTATTAATTAAAGCTACCTAGTGGAAACATATAAATTAAGTTACAAGGTAAACTAGAGAAAAAAAAATGGCCAACACAAATGACGTTAGCAAGAGTGAACATCTTCAACATAATCGTGAAGACAATGATTTCCACACAGTGCTGACACACATATTACCCACGATAGGTACAAGTGAACAACAAGTCAGTGTATATAGTTAATACTGTATATAGTGTATATATATTTTTTTAATATAAAATAACAAAATATGGGACTATATTATATCATTCTCAGTAATACCTGTGCAATATAAACTAAACTTTAAAAAAGTATCCCAAGGAAATTAGCCAGTAATTAAGCAACCATGAACAACATGGAAAAAGCGTACACAAGCGAAGAAAAACAAACTATAGAAAATCAATACCAAAAAAAAAAAAGAAAGAAAGAAAAAGAAAAAGTAAGAAAGAAAAAAGAGAGAAATAGAGTAAGATCACATAACAAACAAATGAAAATAAGTGTAAGTGTTACTACATATGCCAAAATACCACATAAACTACAAACAAAAAAGCAAATTGTTGTCTCCACAAGCAAGTGGCATGACACATCATCACTATCATCGACCGCAACATGACCGGATTCATATGTCAGGACTGCAATTATTACAATTATGTAACTCCATATTATAATTATGTAACGACAAACGATTGCATTATGTTACACTTATTACAATTTTGTAACTACAAACGATATGTAACAATTATATAACGACAAACGATTGCATTATGTTACACTTATTACAATTATGTAACTACAAACGATATGTAACTCCATATTATAATTATGTAACGACAGACGATTGCATTATGTTACACTTATTACAATTATGTAACTACGAACGATATGTAACAATTATGTAACGACAAACGATTGCATTATGTTACACTTGCTACAATTATGTAACTACAAATAATATGTACCATTTATGTAACAGTTGCATTAACAAGATGTAACTTTTATATAACTTTAACTACAATTATGTAACTACAAACGATATGTAACAATTATGTAACGACAAACGATTGCATTATGTTACACTTATTACAATTATGTAACTACAAACGATATGTAACAATTATGTAACGACAAACGATGGCATTATGTTACACTTGCTACAATTATGTAACTACAAACAATATGTACCATTTATGTAACAGTTGCATTAACAAGATGTAACTTTTATGTAACTTTAACTACAATTATGTAACTACAAACGATATGTAACAATTATGTAACTACAAACGATATGTAACAATTATGTAACGACAAACGATTGCATTATGTTACACTTTGCCAATTAACAGTTGCATTAACAAGCTGTAACTTTTATGTAACTTTAACTACAATTATAAGGCCAAGACACTTATGTAACAGTTGCATTAACAAAATGTAACTACAGTTATAAGGCCAACACAATTATGCATTTCACTACAATAACCCAAGTACATACTGTATTACAGTTAAATAATTTACCTTAATGCATATATTCAAATATGTATACAACTTGTTTAAAATGTTATATTACTAAATAATCACTATTTACTATAAATATTATATGTATACAATAGTCATACGATTATGTTACTTTTACAATATTATGTATTTCACTTAATTAGCTTATAAGTTCATTATAATGTGTATATAATATGTATCAATATATTTTGACTATTAACTGTCGATGGTACGCCATTTTCGCGCGGCCGAGCACTACATACCGCTGGCGACTACTTTGTGATGCACTGAATGCCTTACAACTTACTCTTGTCAAAAGGCTATCAGACACTAGATGGTCAGCAATGTATGAAGCTGTCAGTGCTTTATACAAGGGATTCACTCCGATCTGTACAACTTTGGAAACTCTGTCCTCTGACATGGAACAGAAAGCTGATTGCCGAAATCAAGCTCAGTCCATCCTAAAGAAACTTGGAGAACTGGAATCAGCTATTCTTGTTGTTTTCTGGAGCACAATCCTTGAGCCGTATCACAAGACAAGTCTCTCCCTCCAAGATCCTACAGTATGTCTGAATGTTATGGTATCATTACTAGAATCCCTTGCTGACTTTGTTCAGACTCAGCGAACAAAGTTTGATCACTTTGAATCTCAAGGAATAAAAGTGTGTGGTCATAACAAGTACAAAGCAGAAGAGAAACATGTACACATGTACGTCGCTATGACGAAGGAAGTGCAGAAGAGGCAAGGTTTTCCCCAAGAGACAGATTTAGAACTGAGGTGTTCCTTGTTGTTGATAAAATGATCAGTGCTTTACAACAGCGTCTTGAAGCATACAAGGAAGTTAACAGCAAGTTTGGATTTCTGTCAAACTTTGCTTCGTTTCCACACTCTCACTCTGAAGTATCTGCAATAAAAAGCTCAGCTGAAAATTTGGTGGCCTCATATCCAGATGATCTTGAGCCCTCTCCTGAATCTGAACTTGTTCACATGTCTAGCTTGTTTGGATCCTCACCAGATCTTCAAGCCTCAACTTGCCCCAATAAATCAAAATCTACTAAACTAAAGATGTATCAGTTTCTTCATGAACATAAATTAGTACAAACATTTCCCAACACTGAAATAGCACTTTGTATATACTTGTCTATGATGGTAAGCAATTCTGGTGGTGAACGCTCTTTCTCCAAGCTCAAATTAATTAAAAACGAACAGAGAAACGGTATGGGGCAAGAGAGACTGAGTAATCTTTCCATTATAAACATAGAGAGTGAGTTACTCAGAACCATTGACTTTTCAGACATCATTGATGATTTCAGCAGGCAGAAATCTCCCAAAAAGTCACTGAAATGATTTTGCACAGAGTTGTAAGCCTCACAATATGTCCCTTTAGTTACTTAACTAAAATATAGAGTGATGAAAAACTTTAAGAATTATTGTATAGTGCAAAATGAAATTTTTTACTTCTCTACATCATTTTCACTCTAATTACTTAATTAACTCTCAGAACCCGCAGCGCTTTTTATCATTTTGTTTGGGTTAAGAAGAGTCGATTTTATTAAGTTTTATGTCTGTTCTCTCGCAAACAGTGGCTCAAAAATTGGGTCCAGTAAATTCTGTGCTATAATAGTGTCTAGTTTCCTTCAGTTCTGGCTTACATTAGAGGATTTTTATAGATCCCAAGAGTACACTCGGGTTCTGAGGGTTAAGGAGATAAGTGGTTTATAAGAAATGTAGGCCAATATAATTTCTAAGCACAAAATGAAAGGTGTAACTGACAGTACACAGAAAATAAGTCATTATTACCGCCAGGAATTTCAGGAATATCATTTTACACATTCTGAATTATTAGAGTCATGTATGTGCAAAGGGTTCTGCTGATACAATGTTTTAGCAAGGAATGCGAGAGTGAACAGTGTGTGGCCTATATTCCTGCTAAATACATTCTGTCAGCACCATCTCTCTGCTTACATGCCTGTAATCATTCAGGTCATGTAAAATAGTACTCTTGGTACTACTACTGCCTAATTTCATGGTGTATTAGTGTATTGAATAATTTTGTATGTTTTGGTAGTGCCAGAGAAAGGATATAATATGTATCATGCATATCATTATTTTCATTTTAATAAAACTACTTATTGTAATATCAGTTTACTTTGTCATGGTACTATTTGATAAGACGTGTGTGTGTGTGTGTGTGTGTGTGTGTGTGTGTGTCACCTGTCAGGGGGGCCCATGATTGCCTCACCGCCCTGGGCCCAAGACACCCTTAATCCGCCACTGCCTGGTTGGCTAATGTCAGACTGTAATTTCTTCTTCTTCCTATCCCTCCCCTTTTCTTTCTGCACAACATTCCTCCTTCTTCTCTTCCTCCTCCTCTTCCATCTACTGTAATCTTTATCATCGCCATCATATTTCCCCTCCATTTTTTTTCCCTCTAGGTTTACTTCCATCATTTTCTCGTGTCCCTTCCTGTATTGTTAACTCCATATTTATCTTTGTTATTCCCCTGTCTTCAGTCACATCCTTTTCTCTTCCTTCGTTTATATTATTCACATTCGCCCTACTCACCTTCATTGCATCTCTTTTCCAAAGCGGACTGGGAGGCCCTCAGGCAGTACTTCTTTGATTTTCCCTGGAATGATTATTGCTTCCATGGCCGTGAGTCATCTGAGTGTGCCTTGCGCATTACGGAGGTTATTCTCTCGGGCATGGAAGCATACATTCCTTTCTCATATCCTTTGACTAACGCAAGAAAGCCTTGGTTTAATCACGCTTGTTCTAATGCTGTCCGCAACAAGGAGAAGGCCTACAAAAGGTACCGGAGCCAACCCACCCCTGAATCACATAATCTTTACGTTTCTGCCCGGAATCGTGCTAAGTCTGTTCTTCGCTCTACTAAAAATAATTTCATCCATACTAAATGCTCTCAACTCTCCAACTCGAATTCTTCCCGCTCCTTCTGGCACCTTGCCAAAAATCTTTCTAACAACTTTACCTCATCATCCTTCCCTCCTCTTTTCTACTCTGATGGTTCTGTAGCTATTTCTTCTACTGATAAAGCAGATCTCTTCGCACAGAACTTTCTCCTCCAATTCCACCTTAGACGATTCCGGTGCTGTTCCTCCATCACTTCCCCCCTCTGACTTCCTCATGGCTGACATTAAAATTTCTTCAGTTGATGTATTTTCTGCCATTACTGGCCTCAGTACTAACAAGGCATATGGGCCTGATGGGGTCCCTCCTGTTGTTCTCAAAAACTGTGCTTCTGTGCTTACACCCTGCCTAGGCAAACTATTTCGCCTTTGTCTGTCAACTTGTACCTTTCCTTCTTGCTGGAAGTTTGCTCTCATTCAGCCAGTCCCAAAGAAGGGTGACCACTCCCAACCCTCCAACTATCGTCCAATTGCTTTAACGTCCTGTATTTCAAAAGTTTTCGAGTCAATTCTTAATAGAAAAATTTTAAGGCATCTTTCCTATCACAACCTTCTTTCCGATCGTCAGTATGGGTTCCGTCAGGGACGCTCCACTGGCGATCTTCTCACCTACCTTTCAGACTCCTGGTCATCCTCCTTTCGGGACTTTGGCGAAAGCTTTGCCATTGCACTTGACATCTCAAAGGCTTTCGATCGAGTCTGGCATAAATCTTTAATTTCCAAACTGCCCTCCTACGGTTTCTATCCTTCTATCTGTGCCTTCATCGCTAGCTTCCTTTCTGGTCGTTCTATAGCTGCTGTCGTAGACGGCCATCGTTCTTCTCCTAGATCTGTTAACAGTGGTGTTCCTCAGGGCTCTGTCCTATCACCAACTCTCTTCCTTTTATTCATCAATGATCTTCTAAGCTGTACATCTAACCCTATCCACTCATACGCTGATGACTCCACCCTTCACCTTTCCATTCGGTTCCCGCAACGCCCATCTCAACAGTTACTTCAAGAAACAAGGGATGAGGCTATGGCACACCTAATGTCTGACTTGGCTCATATCTCTGACTGGGGTAAAAATAATATGGTTGTCTTTAATGCATCTAAGACTCAGTTCTTACACCTATCAACCCGACAAAATCTTCCACAGGTATACCCACTAATGTTTAATAATATTCAGATTAATCCTGCATCATCCTTGAACATGCTTGGGGTTTCATTTACTCGGGACTTATCTTGGAAAGATCATATTACATCTCTTGTAAAATCTGCTTCCAAGAGATTGGGTGTGCTAAGCCGACTCCGCTCTTTCTTTACCCCTGCACAATTGTTGACTCTATACAGGGGTTTTATCCGCCCCTGTGTGGAGTACAACTCTCATGTGTGGGGAGGCTCCCCACATACAGCTCTTCTCAATAGGGTGGAGTCAAAGGCTTTCCGTCTCATTAACTCTCCTCCTCTTACTGACTCCCTTCAACCTCTTTCTCTTCGCCGCACTGTTGCATCTTTATCTCTTTTCTATCGCTACTTTAATGGTCACTGCTCCTCTGAACTGTCTGCTTGCATTCCTCCACCTCTACGACGGGCGCGTAGCACCCGTCTGGCAGCAAACTCTCATCCCTTTTCTGTCCAACTCTCTAATGCAAGAGTTAACCGTTACTCCCAGTCTTTCATTTATGCAACAGGTCAGCTCTGGAACTGTCTCCCTCTGTCTGTATTTCCTTCTGCCTATGATCTCCAGTCTTTCAAACGTAGTTTGTCCAGGCATCTCAAAATGATCGGATCTTGAATTTGGCTCTCTATTGTATTTTGTTTTTCTCTTGGAGGGAACTGTTACTGCGGGCTCATGCCTTTGGTTCCTTCTTCCTTGCATAAAAAAAAAAAATATATATATATATATATATGCCCTCTGGTCTCAGTTATTTTGGTCTCTGACTGCAATACGCCTCCTCTTCAATTTTAACTCCTGTTTCTTAATATTTTGCCAGTATTCCTCTCCTGTTATTCACTCTAACGACCTTTCTACATTTTCACCAAACTTTCCCATTCCTTCTTTATTTCCATTCCGTCTTTCTTTTTTGTATTGTATTCTCTCCTTCTAACTATGACTTTCTATCCTTCCCTCTTTCCGTGTTTCTCATCATCATCTCTGTACTCACATTCTTCTTCTTATTCCTCGTGCTCCCCCTCCTCCTCCTCCTTTTTCATTTTTGCCTAATATATTGTTTTACTTCTTCAACTATGCTCCAACTTCGTTCTAAATATTACTTCTGTTCCCTGTTTTTTTTTTTTTCCTCTTTCTAATATCATCTCACATTTTATTTTCCAGTGCTGTTGCGTTGTGGTCAGGATTATTCATCTCTCTCTCTCTCTCTCTCTCTCTCTCTCTCTCTCTCTCTCTCTCTCTCTCCCTCTCTCTCTCTCTCTCTCTTGCTCTCTCTCTCTCTCTGCATTATTTTACAGTCACTAGTTTAATTAAGTCATTATTTTTCTGGTGTGTGACATAGTACACTCTGTTATCTGCCCCTCTTCATTTATTCTTACCTACATATTAAAGGGTTAATATATCACACTGTTCTTTCTCTTCTTTCTTACTTCTTTTTTCCTACTGTCTTGGGATTCATCTTCTAATAGCGTGTGTCAGTTTCGAGTGTAACATTAACATTTGTATAAGTTCAGTATCTACTAGTGATAAAATGTTGCATTTTGTATTGGGAATTCAAATCAGTCTACAAATGTAGATTAAAGAATCCTTACCTTCTTCAGTTTTGTGCTGAAATGTGCCGGTATTACTTACAACTGGCGATAAAAGCAATTACACTGTAACACTGAACTTTTTTATTTAAAACATCAAGACATTACCAATTTGTATATACAGTATTCAACACATTTTTTTTTAATGTGTCCGGCTCTGGGCAAAGGCTTCAGGACCGATCCAACGGCCCAGTAATCCTCCTACACACCTCCACATGTCATCACTTCGGCGCTAACATCCATCGTCCATACTGAATACATGCTTGGACTGGTATGCTGGTATTAGAGGGGGGGGAGGGTATTTTTACGACATGTCGGTGGGTCTTCTAGTAGGTCAGTAAAGTCTGCTTTTAGTGAAAATCAAATTCTTAAATGTCCACTGTCCCAGTCTGGATTCTATCCTGGGCCCATTAGGACTGCAGGCCGCCTCTCTACCGATTCAGCCACCGCCTCCACCATATTTTACAAAATTAACCAAAGACATCATGTCTTTCTTGATTTTGTTTTTGCCCATGAGTTCCCAGCTGACCACCTGACCCCTGATGTAGTGATCTCTTCTGTCCTGACCGTAAACATGGGCATCAGCTTCAGTTGTTATCTTCACACATCTCTTCACTAACTGGGTGTGTCAAGGCAAGTCAGGGACAACCATTGGTTTCTTCGCAGATTCCTTGACCTGTGATGTTGTTAGGCAGCAGGTAATGGGGGGGGGGAGTTCTGAGACTCCTGAAGTCCAGTCAATATGGTCCGAAAGTGCAGTCGCCTCAGTATTGACTGATGCTGTTTTCCCGGGTCTTATCCTGTTATCTCGTAATTGGGTCATCTCATCTCCTTGACCACTAACCTTCAGTATCTTCTCTACTCCATTATTTCTTTCCAGGTCATCTTCACTACACAGCATAGCTTAGAGTATAGACTCACTGTGACCATACCAAGCTGGTCTCTTCACTGTTGGCATGACCAATCTCACTTCCTCACTCTCGCTCCTTAACATTTCTAGCTGAAATAAGCGATGCCTTGGTCCTTGTATCCATTTGCTGTTGATCTTCATATTAAACAAGTTTAACATTTATGCCCCAACACAAAACTCAACACCCATCCTCAAATTCTTCAAGTTCCTTCCTCTGAAATTATGTTCAGAGATCCATATCTATCACTGGAACCTTTTTCTCTCTATTACAGTGGCAATCTATATGTACTTCACTGGCACAGGCAGAGCTGGAACCAGCATCCGAACAAGTCTTGATATCATAATTATTTGCAGGTAAGTATGTCCATCAATTTATCAAGCTTCTCCATAAGCCTGTCTTTGTCCTCTAACTTTGCTCTGTCTGTAGACACCTTGTTAGCCTGTTTACACATGGCTTTCAACAAAGCTTTGATCCTGACATGGCTGTTTATGACTGACCCACCTAAATTAAGATTTACTTTGCTCCAATGAGCAAGCAAGGCTGTCATAAGGTCAGTGACAAGTTGGTCAGTGTTGTAGTTAGTCCTGTTTTGATCACTAGCCTCCCGGAGATGCAGTCCATAACGGAGGAGATCGCTGACAGTTGGTAGCTCTGCTACAGGAGGCTGTCTCCCTGACCTCACAAGGTGGTGCAGATGAGTCTAGGCTTGTAGTCTTATCTTTACCTAAGACATTTTTGTGGAAAGCTGAACAGCTATGACACTGGTAGAAATACAGAGGTCATTAAAGACTTCCCATACACTTCAGATCTGCAACTCTTCAACAATGTTTGCACAACTGCACAATAGTGACAGTGGATCTCAGTGCAGTTCGTAAATCTGTTTAACTTGCCAGTCTGCAGTGACACTGAGAAAGTGAAAAATGACCTTCCAAAAAAATGTTTAGATTCTCTCTCAATACCAATAAAAATTTATAGTAGTAAAATACAGCATTATCCTCTTACCTGCATAATAAACCCACCCAAATGCCATCTCCAATATTTTCATATTTTGTGTAAATTTAAGCATTATTTGCAATTTTTGTACACAAAACTGAAGTAGGTAAATAACGTGTGAGACAAAAATCATATATTTTAATTATCCAGATAAAAACGTACCATTTGATTACTAATAATTTTACAGATATTGATTTTGCCAAAACTGACACACTCAAATCTTCTAATCAACATCTTGCTATCATTTTTAGTACCCTGGCGGAGCAGCATGTGTCAACTGGTGCAGGGCTTCGGTGATACCAGCAATCCCTCTTCAGCCAGCGATATACCGTGCACACTGCTGGAATACTTGCTGCTGTAATCCTCTTGTGGTATATTTTAGCAGTTTTATAATTGACTAAGCATATAATAAAATATAAAATTAATGTAGAATGCCATTCACAGTAAGTTCTGGGCAACAACAGTTAAAAAATTCTTTCGAATGCTGATGTTAAATACACCTAAATAATACTATTATCCCTTGGACGCTTCCGTGAATGTGTTGATGTGATGCCGGATGATTGACTGAGGGATAATATCTTTGTGAATTTTACAGTTACACCATAAAAAATATGTTGAATTAATTTAGTGAACCAGACACACTTTACACGCTGGAACACGATACTTCATATCTTTTACATATCTTTTGCACTGTTATTAATAGTTTTTTGTGTTTATTGTGTGCGATGGGTAATATTATTAGTTTGCTAACAATTGTTATTAATGTGACTGCTGGTGTGTGTGTGTGTGTGTGTGTGTGTGTGTGTGTGTGTGTGTGTGTGTGTGTGTGTGTGTGTGTGTTCGAAAAATGCAAATGTTCAGTATAATCTTAAGTTTCTTCGATAGAATTATATGCTAGGTAAATGAAAACTAATGTAAACATTTTAGCTCAAATCTCCAGTATTTAACTGGAAAGTTTTTTGTCCAGTGAATCAACCTACCTGTATGTTGTAGTGGATGAGAAAAAGATGCAGCGAATAATTATCGATATGGTATTTGAAGTTCATGACAAAAGTATGATTGGTTAAAGACAAAGTTCATGGAGTTGGAGACAAGACTGGCCTCATGATACAAGAAAGCTTTTGGGCTCAAGAAGATTACGCCAATTAAAGCAACCTACATTTCGGTAATATCCCCCTCCCCGAACACACACACACACACACACACACACACACACACACACACACACATTATTTCACTGAATCAGTCTGTGTTTCAAGTGCATGTCTATAAATGCCACTCCGTTCAAGGGAATCACACACCCACAAATTCCTAAATCAAGGCTTTGGCTTTGGTTGTAACATCACTGAGTATTTATTTGTGAATCTCGGTTAGAGGAATCCGGAATTGAGGTTTTGGCCACACTGACGCTGACTCCCAGTTTGAGACCAGAACAGATACTCACGTTGAAATAATAAAAATATCGCTGCAGCACTTGAGTTGCCTGGCAGTGTGTGGTAATGGTTCCCGAAGAGGATAAAGAAGTAGAAGAATAGATACCGGAAGAAGGAGAGAGAGAGAGAGAGAGAGAGAGAGAGATTCAAGCCAGCAAAACGCTTCTCTACCTTGGATGCTGTGCTGGCCATTCGGTGCTGTGTAGGTGAATATATGAATATTAGAATAGTGCTGTTATTGTTAGGTCTCCATAATCACTACTCTAATTTTTCTTTCATTTTATTCTTTGTTTCCTTCTTTTCCTCTTCTAATGTCCTTTCACTTTGAATCATCTTATTCCCATTGTGACATTTTTTTTTTTTTAATTTATTCCTTCCTTTTTTGGCAGGTAACCAGTGAATTACATAGAATAAATCCCCTTCTTAAAAGCATTACTTAATTTTTATATTAAAGTTTTGTTGCATTTTGAATTTTAATCGTTTATAAAATATTTCACCGGTGTTTTGCGGTCTTCCAAGGTTTAGCTTCAACTAATTTTCGTTCATGGTAAATTGTTATCTTGTCTCCCCCCCCCCCGCCGTCATTCCATTTTTCTTTTCCTTCTAGTCATGCATTCATCGGATGTAGATGATGTACACATGTAGTGACGGAACAGGGGATCGAATCCCTTCTTAGAAAATCTGTACAACTGTGCTTATACCAGTAGAAAGAGCTATGATCCTTGTCATATTCTGGCATGAGCTGATTATATACACACGGACTGGATCGCATGTATTTCACCATGTATAGAATTCACCAGAATAGTGTTTGAAGTGGTTATATACGGTATTTAGTCGCGGGTCTGTAGGATCTATGGCTTCTAATAAGTAGATATGTAGCCCAAAACATGACGTGCATACAGAGACGGAAACACAGCATAATTATAGGTATTTCGTTACGCTTTCCTTCCTACTGTATTCATTTCCTCTCGCTTCCTCTTTTCATTAACATCGTATTTTTTCGTCAGTTCCTCCCTTCCTTTCTATTACCCCAGTTGTATTCCGTTTTCCATTCCCCTCACTTTTAATTGTTCCATTCCCTCCTTTTCAAAAATCTGTTTCCTCTCCGCTACACCTTCATTCTGTACCATCGTGTTTACTCCCCTTTGCTTCTGTTCACTCTCTCTTCCCCTTTCTCTGCCACCTCCATATCTCTTCCATCTACCACCTGTCCTGCTGTTAATTCTTTCCTGACCCTCAAGCTCTCCATCCTTAAAATACGGAAGGATAGAACATGTTGCACAGTGAGGATTAGGTGACACAATTGGACGGGCTGGTATTTCTAACAGCTAACCTCACAATCCTGCCTCGCTCCTCGGTTTCTCCCTCTCACTCCCATCACTATCTTTCCACTAGGAATTTCCCCCTCCAGTCCTCAGATCATGATTACATACATCTCTTGGACTTTTTTTTTATCTTTAGTCGCTGACCCTCCCCCTGTCCTGCCCTATAATTTCTCCTTTGTACCTTCACTTCACGGATCCAATTTCTGTTGTTCATTCCCCCCCCCCCAAAAAAAAAAAAAAAAAAAAATCACTGCTGACTTCGGAAAATGTCAGTATCTACTTGCCCCCTCTCTCTCTCTCTCTCTCTCTCTCTCTCCTCAGCGTCTGCGCCCAAGACTCAATGTGTGTGTGTGTGTGTGTGTGTGTGTGTGTGTGTGTGTGTGTGTGTAAAGAGAGAGAGAGAGAGAGAGAGAAGTCGATCGTCTCATAGTGCCCACCACTCAAACATTTTTTTTACACGAGGTTATTCGGCTAATCTCTGTTATTCCCTCTCTCACGTACTGACATCCATCACTTGAAGTACTCATTCTCTTCTTCCTCACTCAGCTTAATTCTTTCCAAACTCACTTCGTCCATAGTGCACTTTCCCTACTTCGTACCTTTCACATTCAGCCCTCTCTTCCTCTTTGTTCTTCATTTCTTATTTGCCCTTCTTGTATCTCTCTCATCGCTGCATCTTCTCATTTCGTACTTATTTTGTCTTTCCTGAGGTCAACCATAATCCCATTGATCACTTTCCTTTCCACTTACTCTTTCCTTCTATGTCAGCTTCACTTTCATTCTCGTCTTACCTGTTCCATTCGTTTACCTTTTGTTCACAGTCTTTAATCATATCATGTTATTTTTTTTTTTTTAAACTATTTCTTCTCGCGGCTATTTCTTGCAATACCTTACTTTGTCCTTCACATTCACCATTTCTAATACTACAACTTCGTTTCTGTGACATTATACCTTATTTTTCCATCCTTGCCTCTTCCCCCAGTCGTGTCTTCACCATTAAATCTATCCCCTTCACACACAGTATCTTGCCTCCCTTCCTTCTTCGTTTAGCATTACCTCACCCAACTACACACACACACACACACACACACACACACACACACACACACACACACACACACATAGATAGATAGATAGATAGACAGATAGATAGTTAGATTAATAGATAAATATAAAGGCAAAGTTGTCTATTTGTTTTCTATGTAATTCTAGATGTATGTACATAGATCTCTCTAAACAGCTCTAATAGGTGAAACTATTTGCAACGAAATATAAATTTGAACATTACAGCGATAAAGTGACGTCACTGACGGCCTGCATTATAATGAATTTAAATAAATTGTCAACAATGTGGAAACATGGTAGTCAGTTGCCATATACTGTACATATATATATATATATATATATATATATATATATATATGTATATATATATATATATACAACCATACGATTATTAGCTACAAAGGTCGGAAGGGTGGAAGTATTGTTGGGGTGGGCAGGGCTGGTGAGGTAGATGAGCAATGTTGTTGGGGGTTTGCATGGTCAGGTTGTATCAACCTTGCATTTCTGCGAGTTAAATGCCTGATGCCTTGTCTCAGACCATAGCCTACACAACTCTGCCTGGAATTCTTCAGTCCCTTCAAGGCTACTAATATTTGTTGCAAGTTTGATGTCATCTGTAGACTTTGAGGTCACACTTAACCAACATCTACCTGTATGTAACTGGTATAAATGATGAAAAGAGGTGGACCAAGGAATGATCCATGTGGAACTCTGGCAGTGACTGATGTCCAGTTAGAATTAGAAAAAAATTCGTCGAGCACTACTTGCTGCTTTCTCTCCGTTAGCGAGTTTTCTAGCCAGAATGTAACCTCCCTATTAGTACTGAGTGCATGCACTTTCTATATTAGTCAGAGACGAGGAAGTTTGTCGAATGTCTGTAGAAAAATCTAAATAGAGAGTGTCTACTGCTTTATTCCTGTCATATTTCATCAATATTTTGCTGAAAAATTCAAGCAAGTTGGGTTGGCATAATCTACGTAATCTGAACCAATAATAGAAATCTGTAATCAGATTGTGACAGTTTTATTATGACAGAGGTCAAGCTAATTAAACGGTAATTCGCAGGACATTCTTCATCCTATCACTTAAAGACTCAGGTCACATCCGCTTCATTCCAGTCTGCTGGCACTTTCCTTGTTTCCAGCGATTTCTTGAAGATTCCGATAAGCAGGCTAAATGAAGTACCTTGTCATGCACCTCATTAAGAACTCTTGGAAGGATTTTATCTGAACCAGGTGACTTCTTGCCACCACCTCAGATATACGCCTGAGGTTGATGAAAATGAATGTGTGTGTGTGTGTGTGTGTGTGTATGTGTGTGTGTGTGTGAGAGAGAGAGAGAGAGATAAAGAGAGAGAGAGGACGGGGGCTTCATTATTCTTTCTATTTATCTCATGCTATACTTTCTTCCTTTTTTCTTCTTTCAGTAATTATCTTGTAACTAAATTTGTTCTCTCTCTCTCTCTCTCTCTCTCTCTCTCTCTCTCTCTCGTGGAAGGTGGCTTACTTGGAGAGCGCCTAATTTGCATGTACATTTTTCTTAGCGTCTCTTACGTTATCTTGTAAGCCTTCCAGCTATATTAAATGAAGACAGCCAGATCCAACTAAGTAAAGAATTTACGGTATCTATGTAGCTTTCTCAAGGCTACTGCTTTTTTTTTTTTCTTCTTTCCTATGTAATGAAGGAACCAAAGGCTAGGAGACCGCAAGATGTTCCCTCCAAGAAATAATTAAAAACAGATAACAGAGAGCCAAACTCAAGATCCGTTTATCTCGAGATGCCTGGACACACTGCGTTTGAAAGACTGGAAGTCATGGACAGTAGGAAAAACAGAGGAAAACGGTTCCAGAGTTAAACTGTTGCATACATGAAGGACTAGGATGAGCGGTTAACTCTTGCATTAGAGAGCTGGACAGAAAAGGGATAAGAATCTGCTGCTAGACGGAGCTACGCACTAGCCGAAGTGGTGGAGCAATGCATGGAGGCAGTTCAAAGGACCAGTGGCCATTGAAGTAGTGACAGAAATGAGATAAAGATGAAACAGTGCGGTGAAGAGACAGAGGTTGATGGGAGCCAGTAAATGGAGGAGAGTTAATGAAGGGAAAAGGCTCTGACTCCACCTTGTTGAAAAGAGCTGTACGTGAGGAGCTTCCCCATACATGCGAGTTGTACTCAAAGCAGGAGCAAATAAAACCCATATATAAAGTCAACAACTGTGCAGGGGTAAAGAAGGCACGGAATCGGTTTAGAACACCTAATCTCTTGGAAGCAGATTTTACAGAAGTAATACGATTTTTCCAAGATAAATCTCCAGAGAATCAAACCGCAAGTATGTTCAAAGACGATGAAAGAATGAGTTTGATACTGTTAGAAATACAAAGATACTCTTGTGGGAGATTTTGACGAGTTGAAAAGTGTTAGAACTGAATTTTTTATCCATTAAAAACATTAAGATTATTTTTACCCCAATCAGAAACATGAACCAAGTCAGACATTAAGTATGCCATAGCCTTATCCCTTGTTTGTTGAGGTAAATGCTTAGATGGAGGTTGGGGGAAGCGAATAGAAAGGTCATCAACAAATGAGTGGATAGGGTTGGATGAACAGCTTAGAAGGTCATTGATGAATAGAAGGAAGAAGGCTAGTGACAGGACAGAGGCTTGAGGAACACCGTTGTTGATAACTCTAGGAAAAGAACGGTGGCCATCTACAGCAGCAACTATAGGACAACCAGAAAGGAAGCTAAAGATGAAGGCACAGATAGAAGGACTGATCCGCAAGAGGGCAGTTTAGAAAATAAAAATTTATACTAGACCTGACTGATAGCCTTTCAGATGTTTAGTGCAATGGCAAAGCTTTACTCAAAGTCCTGAAAGGAAGATGATTAGGAGTCTGAAAGGCAGGTGAGATGATCGCCAGTGGTGCTTCCCTGGGGGAACCCATACTGAAGACAGGAAAGAAGGTTGTGATAGGAGAGGTGCTTTAATATTTTTTGGTCATGAATAGACTCAAAACTTTGAAATACAGGATGTTGAAGTAATTTGGTGGTAGTTGGAGGACTGGGAATGGTCACCCTTCTTTGAGACTGGATGAATGAGAGCTAATTTACAGCAAGAAAGACTGGTACAAATTGACAGACAAAAGCGAAAGATATACTTAGGCAGATTGTAAGCACTGAAGCACAGTTCTTGAGGACAAAAGTACAGACCCCATCAGACCCATATGTCTTGTTAGTGCTGAAACCAGAGATGACAGAAGACACATTAATTGATGAAGATGTAATGTCAGCCATGAGGAAGGCAGAGGGGGGGAGGGGTGATTGCTGAGCAGCACCGGAATCGTCTAACGTGGAATTAGAGGAGAAAGTCTGAGCGACGAGTTCTGCTATATCAGTAACAGCTACAAAACCATCAGAATGGAAATGAGGGGGGAAGGATCATGAGGTAAAGTTGTTGGAAAGATTTCTGGCAATGTGCCAGAAGGAGTGAGAATTTGAGTTGGAGAGTTCAGAGCACATAGTATGAATGAAATTATTTTTACTATAGCGAAGTACACAATCAGCATGATTACGGGCGGAGACAAAAAAAAGAGATGAGATTCAGGGGTAAGTTGGTTTCAGCACCTTTTGTCAGCCTTCACCTTGTGGACAGCCTATAGAACAAACATGATTAAACCAAAAAAAATTTTTAAACATTATTCGCAGGGTAAGAGAAGGGAATTTATGCCTCCATGACTAACAGAATGATCTCTATATTGCACAAGGACACACAGATGGCTCTTGGCCAAGGAAGCAATAGCCTTTTCCAGAGAAATCAAAGTACTTCCTAAGAGCCTCCCAATCGGCAACTCCAAACTGCCATAGTTACCACATTTCGGAAAGGCCTTATTGGAAGTCAAGGTGATAAGGTTGTGATAGGAGGACCCCAATGGAGAGAAAAGATTAAAAATGTAAGCAGAAGGATCAGTTGTAAGGAAGAGGTCAAGTATGTTGGAACTCTATCAAAGGTGGTCAGAGATATGGGTATGGGTATGAGCTGACCTAGGTTATTAAGGAAAGAAAAGATGTAGGCTTGTTCACCGGGTGGAACAGTGAAAAGAGAGGAGTGTTATATATGGATTTGAACACTGAAATCACCTAGAATGGAGATTTCAGTGAAGGTAGAAACTGATAGGATGTGTTCCAGCTTAGAAGTAAAGATATTCGAAGAATTTTTCATATTCAATAGAATTAAGGGATAGGTAAACAGCACAGATATATTTACTCAGAGAATGACAGGGAAGCCAAAGCCACAGAGTAGAGAATCCAGAAGATCAAGTTCAGGAACACAAGAGATATATGTTGTCGCATACATATACACAGCTTTGAAGTGAGTATAATGTAGGAGGATACAGAGAAAGGTTTGCTGTCAGTTGCCTCAGACAGCTAAGTGTCTATGAGGAAGAGAAAGTGAGGTATAGAGAGGGAAAGGTGGTGCTCAACAGAAAGTAAGGGGAATGCCAGCGAATGTTGCAGAAATGAAGAAGAAGTGAGTCAGACAGTGATTTCAGCCATCTTTTTTGGTCGTCACGTCGTCAC